>NC_090857.1:3525000-3825000 GCF_024217435.2 Syngnathus scovelli | reverse complement strand
TTATCAAGCCCTGAAGGAGGCGCTCAAGTCTCGCAGCTATTCGGTGGATCAAGTGGGCATTCCTGAACTCAGGCACTTCATGTACAAATCAAAGAGCTCTGGGCTGTATACCAGGTGGGAAGTTACATATTTCACTCTGGATTTCAAATCAATCAAAGTTAATCTGATTTTCTGCCTCCAGTCCAGAGTTTCCTCTGTTGTACCAGTCAGAGGAAGAGCAGGAGAGGCTCATGGCTTCGTACCAGGACCTTCACAGTTACGTGCACCATCCGACACGACCCGTACGCTCCTTCTACCGCTGTGGTGAAACTGAAAACATGATGGCATGGGTGAGTGTTGGTGTTTTCGATCACTGGATTAAATAGAATTTGTTTTCAAAGGTGAAGTTTACTCATACAGTTTGTTCCCCCCCCCCCCGCAGGTGACTAGTGGCTTTGAGCTTTACCTGTGCTTCAGTCCCCTGGGCACAAAGGCGTTGGCCGTTTCTGCTGTCAACAAACTACTGAAATGGATTAGGAAGGAGGAGGATCGACTCTTCATCCTGAGTCATTTAACGTACTGACGTTTCTCCGTGTAAAGCCTGAACATGTTGATTCGGGTTTATGCCTAAATTCAGTATCAAAGCTATGCACGCCTAGTTGCCATTAAATTAACGGTAAAAGCAGGTATATGGCTGAGATTTTTTTTTAAAGCCATATCTTATTTTTATTACTTTTAGTATGGTTGAGAACTGTTTGTAGCATCCACAACACACCTCACATGACTTACAAAAGTTTTTTAACTTGAACTCCACATCAGTGATAACTGGAATTCTTCTATTGCAACGATGAATAACTGCATTCCTGTTTTTGTTTTGCATATGATGACCGTTAATTGGGACGACCATGATCATACTTACATTATGGTATGTTCAGGCATGAAATGACACTTCACAGAAATGTCATGGATCACAATTGTGGGTTGTATGAACTGTAAGGTCGTCAGCTTCTTGTGTTTTAATTAGAATACCACTGCACTTACGTATTGATGAAAATGCTTTAATCAGTTTGCATTTGAGTAAACGTCATCTCTTTTGGTCCACATTTTTATGCCTTAACTGATGGCAAAGTTCAAAGGCAATTAAATGATTTAGGACCGTAAAAAATAAAATAAAGATACTGTGTATAAATAAAAGTATTAAACAGTGCATCTCTCTGTCTATGTTTTATATCACAAGAAAATATAATACTGAAACTTTGGTTACCAACACTGGTATCTCTGTAATTTTTTTTAGTGCTTTAGTACCATCATTGTTGAGTTATGTGTACCTGCATTAAACATGCGCTACTGTTTCCTAAACAAGTTAACTGTGAAGGAACATTTTGCAGTACGGTTAAGTCAAGCACAACCTGATGAGAACAATCATAAGAGCTGATCTAAGAGCCAACATAATCAATATTGTAGTTTTTTTTGCACAACTGCATTCACCTCCCACATTGACAGGGAGGTAATTGTTTGACAATACATTTCTACTGTTCAATTTTAAAGTTTTGCATTGTACCAGAATCTTGCAAGTGTAAACATAAGCGAGTCAGCTGATTGGGTTCCACTTGAACCCGCCTCTGGCGTCTCGGGCATCTGTCAGGCGAGAGGCGTGGGGACGAGGAGGAGCAAGCAGCACGAAAGCGTGCCGTGAGTCGCGAGTAGAGAAATCCAAATAATGAACCACGCCAATTCTTGGACTACAAGCTATCTTCACATTAGGTAAGCCAGAGAACTGACAAGTGGGACAGAACGCCAAGAACCAGGCTACGATGCTGCTGACGTCCCGTTCAGGTATGACGTCATGTCGCCTTATCAACGTGAGCAAAATAACTCTTCAAATAAATTAAGATGTTAAATAATGAGCGCACTTTTTGACGTTATGTACTGATTGTTATCTTTTAATCCCATTTTAGAATGATAAACACGACTTGAAACTAATTTTCCTGTATAATGATTCACGTGACACACGAGAGAAAGTCAGATTTAATTTAAGGATATATAATGGAAGTATATTCAAGGGCCACTGTCAGTCACAGAACTTTTGAATTATCACTTTTCTGTGTAGTTTTACCATGAATAATACAGGGGAAATAAATAAGTCAGTTCTCAGAGATAGCAGCCCCCAAGGTGCATCATTTGCCTGCCTGCCCTTCCGCTTAATCAATATTTGTCTTGGCTCACAATACGTTTAACATAATGACTTTTTGCAGCTCGCCTCTTCAAATCCCAGCGGATACTTTGCTATTGATAGATGGAAAATGGTTATCCTCTTTTGTCTAATTTGCGGTCAAGCAAAGGACCAAGTTGCTCAGACAATTTCCTGACTACTGATAGCACTGATTTAGCCCCAAGTAAAACCTTCAAGCTTACCTCTAAATAACATTAAATAACAAATAACAAAAAAGAAAATTCAGTTGGAGCTATTTGCTTGATAAATCACAACTAGATTACCAACGTAATCAGTGGCACCACAATAAGACCATCACCTTTCAGTCACTTGACTTGTTGAATTGTAACAAAACACGTGACGTTCCATGAATTATTAATTTAAAACACTATTCGAGATTAAATAATAACTTTGGGCCTGAAATATCAACATGAAATATTTGTTCAGAAATATTTGGGTGACTTTGCTTGTCGCTATAAGTAGACATGAAATGCTAAGCCATGAAAAGACGGGCAATTTGATGGTGACTTTTCTCAGCGCATCCATGCATGGACATCATTCCTCTCGTGAAGCACGTAACAGTTGTGACATGAATGTCAACTAGAGAGGCCAGGGTTTGCCAGCGCAGTCTTAGTGTGATGTACTGAGTTAATCATTGACTAGTAATGTCTGCACAGGATGGAGACCTTTCAAGTGCTACCTAGTGTCTGGAAATAAATAGATTATATTCTGGAAAACTAGAAATGGACCAAAAGCATAGAAACCACCGGTTGTTGGAGACAAATGTTTGATAATGACCAACGTCACTGTGAATGAAGTTATTTTTAGTGTGAGCTGAGCTGCATCCAAGCAGATCTGCTAGCAGTAATTTCCAACACTTAGACTGTAAACAATTGTTCATTTACTCAATCTCGACTATTCCTTTCATCCAGATACCTCGGCCTCGTGTTAAAGATGCTTTTGTCTGGACGTCATACCTGGAGGTGACCCTGAGTGCTGGTGGCCGACTCTGCATCCCAGGCGGGGATGGCCGGCCGGACCCCCCAGTGGGGGACGTGTGTCTATCTTCAGACTCTGCTAGCCTTTGCCTTGGCCAGCTGTCCCTCCCTGGCCCCAAACACAGTGAATTTCTCGGTGGTTTACACCATGCCCTTTTTCCAAGCCCGTGGCCCGATCCAGAACATTGTCAACAACTCCTTATATCAGGAGGTGTATGTAGCCTCGCAAAATGTCATCGAAGCCGTCAACAGAAGCTTGGAGAAGACATGGGGACTTCGGACCGGGCCGGTAGGGAGTCCGGAATGTCAGGTTTGTGATTTGTGTCAAATAGACAGAGACCCCAACTTCTTGGAGGACACAAACAATCAGGTGTTGTTGCTGGACACCCTCTTCATGTATTTGTATTCATGTGGAAGTTCCCAGTATGGCGTTTGCTATTTCCACCAACTCACCAACGACGGAGAGCCACCATCTATTTCCAAGTGCTTGTTTCGAGCCGGTTCAAACTCTGCCGCTTACTGTCCCGACTGTGTCGCCAGCCCTCTTGGTACCAAAGTCACCATGGTGGAGGAAGGTCAGACGGTCTACTTCTTTGTCGCCGCTACCATCAATGAAAGTGTGACTCAGCGTTACGGAAGGAAGTCCATATCTGTGCGTCGACCTCTGGCGACCGAAGACGGCTTCTACCGCGACGTCCGTGGCCTGACTGTCCTTCCCGGGCTGAGGAGGACTTACCACATTGAATATGTCTACAGTTTTTTCACTCAAGAGTTTGTGTATTTCCTCTCCGTTCAAAGAGAGAGTCCGGACCAGGATTCATCTCCATTTCAAACTCGACTAGGCCGTCTTCCGCGGAATGAATGGGAGATGAAACGATACCGCGAGGTCATCCTCGAATGTCGTTTTGAACCTAAACGGCGGCGGAGGAACGTGGTTGGTGAACCTTACAGGGATGTGGTGTACAATGTGGTTCAGGCAGCACATTTTGGCAAAGCCGGCAGGGAGCTGGCTGAAGAATTGGGCGCGGAGGAGGAGGATGACATCCTCTATGGAGTCTTCGCCGTCACGGATGACAATGGAGTCACCGAGCATGATTCAGCCCTGTGTGCCTTCCCTGTGGACAACGTCAACGAGGCCATCGCCGACGGGGTGGATGACTGCTGTGAATCTGGACCCGAGCAACTGTCCAGGGGACTTTGCCACTTCCAGCCTTGTGAAAGCTGTCCTCATGAGGTGAGCCAATCGCAATGACTTTTCAAGGCATTGATATAAGAAGAAGACAACGCCTATGAGTTTTCGTCGCGTTCAATCAATCCTAAATCATCTGCGTTTGCTGCTTGTGGCCTTTTGGCTAGAGCATGGAGAACAATACCACATGCAGAGATCATCCAACCATGGTTTCCCAGCCCTACTACAGAGTGGACCTCTTCAACCGGCAGATGACAAACGTCCTCCTCACCTCTCTGTTGGTGACCACCATTGACAACAAGACTGTTGCCCATATCGGTACCTCCAACGGTCGGCTGCTGCAGGTCCGCTTCATTCTCTTTTGAATATGCCCCTGAGGTGATTGTATTGATATTCATGTGTTGTCATCCTGAATCGTGTTTGTGCTTGCAGCTGGTGCTGACAAGATCCAGCCCGATTATCTTTGCCAATTACTCTTTGGCGGAGAACCAAAGGATCTCCTCCATTGCTGCAGTTTACTCATCAGAGTATCTCCTGTTTGTGGTCGGAGACAAGGTAAAAAACAAATACACATTTAATGCGTATTCATCTCGACTTGTTCATGTCACTTCCAGATGATTCGAGTCCCACAGAGAGGACCGGGATGTCAACACTTTCTGACTTGTGCCATGTGTCTGAGAGCCCCGAAGTTTATGAGCTGTGGCTGGTGCTCGGGGGTGTGTTCATGGGAGAGCGAGTGCTCGAGTCATTGGCGGAATGAGTCCTGCCCGCCACGGATCACCGGGGTTAGTCTTCTTCTTGACTCCTGGACAAGATGTAAATCATTTTTTTACCCAATAGCGGTTGCATTTCCAAGTCGTGCTGTAAGTTCTGCTTCATCGATGCAGTTCTTCCCGCGGACTGCTCCCCCTGACGGTCAAACAGAGTTAACAGTGTGCGGATGGGAGTTCCAGTCACCCCTAAGACCCGCTATTACCTCCAGAAGCCACCAGGTTAGACTGGGACAGACATCATGCATTGTGCTTCCTGTCAAGAGTAACAACACACAGTGAGTGAACTATGTGAGCTTCAATTTGCATCTGTTCTATTGGAAGTAATTACTTTATATCGGTATCATTTATTATGTGGAAAAAAAAACCTCTCGGAATTCACAAATTCCTGCTGGGTGCACTTTTGCCTTCTATTGAACGATTTCAATCATCTCTAATATTTCACAAAGCTCCACGACATGCTGATCCAAATCTTTTATGTCCTTTTATTTTTAGCCTGGTATGTAAGATTCGCTCCGGGGCTACTGATCTGTCAAAACCAGTCAACGTTACAGTCGAAGTGCACGAGGGCGAGGGAGGCATGAAGGTGGAGGGACGATATGCCATTGACGGCAAGGCACAAATGCCCGGTTTTACATTTCTGGTAAATTTGAATTTGAGCTGGAGTAACATTTTTTTTTAGATCTTTTGTGTCCTAACTGATGGAATCATGCAGATACCCAACATCACAGAGATCCAGCCCAACTATGGGCCTCTCATCGGGGGAACATTGATTACAGTGACTGGAGCTCACTTGGATGCCGGAAGGACAAGGAGAGTCACGCTTGATGGTGTGCCCTGTCCTATAAAAAGGTCTGAAATGTTTTTTTTTTTTTTTAAATCGCACTACCTTGAGAGACTTCCTGAAGTAAGTTCTTCCACAGACGTGCCCCATCAGGTTTGTTAACTATAATTTTAAGAATGCCTCACCCTTTATGAATATTGATTGAAAATGTGTCAATATATTTCAACTGTCATCTGTTTGCCTCTTTGCAGAGTCACAAAGCCCAAAGGCAATATGTCTTCCATCGTCTGTCTGTCCCAGCCCATCTCAGAAGTGAGGGACGTACCTCTCAGTGTTTTCATCGACAAGTCTCCTGTCATCACAACAAAGGTTTTTTACTACAAAGAAAACCCCAAGATTACAGCCGTCCTGCCTGATTGTAGCTTTGACAGGTAGGCTAGTAAAACAGCAAAATAACTGTCAATATTAAAGTCTAGGACTTCATAAAGTTTAATCGATTTTTTTTTTCTCTTTTGAAATAACTTGTCTGTGCTTGAACTTCAGGGGATCAAATATTTTGATTGAAGGAGAGAACCTGGATTCTGTTTATCGTACTATCATCCACTTCAGACCTAATGAGAGCCACTTGAAGCCTGTCACAAGGGTATCAAGCCCCAAATGACTCCTGTACCTTGAAAAAAAAAAAAAGTCTTCATAATATACAGGCCTTTTCAAATATAATTGTGTCATTTGTTTCCAGGAATGCATCGGCAAGGCCTTGTCCACAAGGATGCAATGTGTCACTCCGGTATTCCCACGGGACGAGACAGAGGAAGGAGAGCTTTCCTTCGACATGGATGGAGCAATGGGACTTTGGAACAAAGAGTTTTCCTACCACCCCTACGGCGAGCCAATACCCTTTGAAACAGAAGGACACGAGTTGCATTTATATCCTGGCTTTGATGAAGTTTCACTCCACGTAAGAGCTGATCATGGATTGTCAGTTGTGGCATTTTCCATGACCATATTTTTTTTAATTGATTTTCCTCACTGTTTATAGCATCAGAAACTAAATCTGGTTAGCTCCTGCATGACCATCATCATGACGGTGGCTGGTGTTGATTGTGATGCTAAAGTCCTGGATAATGAAATCACCTGCAGGATTCCCAAAAACTTAACCATCCCAAGTGAAGGACTGCCTGTGAAGGTGAGTCCCGCAGGAATCTTTCCAAATGAACAACAAAAGACCTTCGTCATTAATCCTAATCATTTACAATAAATTGATTATAATTCCCAACACCATTAAGTCGAAGTAATTCCAAATCAAATATAAAGACATTAGGCAATATTTTCAGAGAGAATAAAAAATGTTGTCACATTAAACTCACATAGTCTCTGAAATTCAACAACAGCCTCAAGCTGCAATAATACGATTATCCATTTTGTGGAATGAACAACTAAAACAAAACACGTTAACTGAGGAACTGTTTGGACAGAGACGGGAAGCTGTATCCCCGTTTCTCGTTGACAGGGCTTTCATTTACTTTGGACGGACATAATATCATCGAGTTTTCTGTAGAAACCAAAATGAAATTAGCACACACACAACCTGGCAATCAGCGAGGTGCAGATTAGCATTATACTTATATTTATGCTCATACATATTCTTATGTATATACATACATATACTTATGCTTATGCTCACACTTATACATATACGTACTTATACTTGCATATACATATTTGTACTTATACATATACATTTGCTTATGCTTATACAGTACATATACGTACTATACATATATGCTTATGCTTATACTTACATATACATAGTATACAAATGGTGCAATGAGAACAGAATTCCTTCACAATGTATGACGGACTGCGTAATGGCTTTCTAGATCTCCATAAACGGACAGGTCCACAATGTGGGTCGAGTAATAAGGGTCAGCAGCCACTACATGGTGGGGATCGTGCTCGGGATCCTCGCAGCTCTGGTGGCCGGGGCAGCGCTGGCCTTTGCTGTCATGAAGCACCTGAGGAAGAAAAAGAAAGGTAGGAGTAGCTGCGTGGACCTTGACTTGTTGGAAGTTTCTCAAGCAGAACATCCTCAGTGTTTCATTGTCTGCGCACTTCATGAGTGGTTGATCATTAAAACAACGTGAAATATTTTTCAGCTTCCATGGTGGAGAGCCGTTTGACTCACTGCGCAAGCCGTTCCGGGACAAATTCTGTTGAGTTGTCACCGGTTGGCGACTACAGGAGAGGTGACCTTCCGACTCAGAACACAAGTCTAGCTAGCTGTCTGTCTGACCGATGACTTTTTTTTTCATATCCTTTTCTCAGTAGCACCCCTAAATCCTCCGTCTCCCGTCGCCGGGCCTTTGGCCTTCCCCAGCCTGTCCTACGCTGCAGGCAGTATAGACATTACTCTCACGCCTCTCATGGCTGCAGAGAAAATTTCCATTTCCAGTTTTAGACCAGAGTTATTGGAGGAGGTAAAGGATGTTCTTATTCCAGCTGAAATGCTCCTCGTGCAACACCATCGCATCATTGGCAAGGGTAAGATATAACTGAAGTGGTGTGTTTAGGGGCGATCAATCTCTGACCTTTTTCTCTTCCTTGTCCAGGTCATTTTGGAACAGTCTATCATGGATATTTCACGGATCATAGCAATCGAGAAAAACACTGCGCTGTCAAGTCTTTGAATAGTGAGTCATGATTGTTTGCTCCAAAAGAGATCCTATGGACCTTTTCCAAACATGCCGTGTCTTTAGGGATAACGGATGTCGAAGAGGTGGAGCAGTTTTTGAAGGAAGGTATCATAATGAAGAGTTTCCATCACATCAACGTGCTGTCTCTGCTGGGCATCCTCCTGCCACAGGAAGGTCTTCCTCTGGTTGTTCTGCCTTACATGAAACACGGAGACCTGCGCCACTTCATACGCTGCGAGAAGAGGGTGGGTATTGTTTGTCCGACTCGTGTGCAGAATCAAACATTTTCAAATCAAAAAAAACATTTTTTTTTTTTCCAGAACCCCACTGTGAAAGATCTCATTGGCTTCGGACTGCAGGTTGCCAAGGGGATGGAGTATTTGGCTCAGAAGAAGTTTGTTCACAGAGATCTCGCAGCACGCAACTGCATGTGGGTCGCAGAAAAATCAGTTCTTCCATCGACCGACCGACATCTTATTTTGGTTTTCCGTCTTAGGCTGGATGAATCTTACACAGTCAAGGTGGCAGACTTTGGCATGGCCAGAGATGTTTTTGACAAGGAGTATTACAGTATTCAAGACCACAGAAAGGCCAAACTGCCCGTCAAATGGATGGCCATCGAGAGTCTACAGACACAGAAATTCACTTCCAAGTCCGATGTGGTAAGCAAAACAAAATGTCAAGTCTCCATCAAGGGAAAATGATATTTGATGTTTTGCTATTTTCTCATATTTGGTGTCGCGGGAGCAGTGGTCCTTTGGCGTGCTGATGTGGGAGATGCTGACTAGAGGAGCAAGCCCTTACCCTGAAGTGGACCCTTATGACATCACGCACTACTTACTGAAAGGCAGGCGCCTTCCTCAGCCTCAGTACTGCCCTGGCCCTCTGTAAGTCTTACTATAATCACTTGTATCGGGGCGCCGGTTCACTGCCCCACGGTTTAGAACCAAAAGATTAAAAAAGTTTAGGATTCTAAATGCATTGTTTTGTAAATGCAAATGTGGGATGTTTTTTTTTTTTTTTTTTTTTAAATCACTGCTGTTGCAAACAAATTTTTGTTGGTGGTGTGCCTCGAGATTTTTTCCGAAGTGTGTCGTTGATGAAAAAAGGTTGGGAAACACTGTGTTAAGCAATACTTTGTTTGTGTTTTGGAGTTAATATGCCCAACAGAAACAGCACACACACATCCCGTTACCACGAAACATGTTTTCTTTCGAAAATACGATAATGACAAATCCCTTTGCGTGTGGTAGATTAGAATAGATAAGCCATTCATTCTTGCTTCACATCTAACTTCAGTTAAGTGTTTCTCAACCTTCAGTGAGCCAAGGTGCCTACTTTTTTCATCAGAATCAATCGGCACCAAAACAAAAATGCCACAAATAGTGTATGTACGTAAATAATGATCTTTTGTTAAATGTACTCAAATTGTTTTTGTTGTTACAGGTACAGCATTATGCTTGAGTGCTGGGACCCCGATCCAGAATTGAGGCCTAACTTTGCCACGTTGGTATCTGCTATCACCAGCATCCTCTCAAGCCTCGAAGGAGAACATTACATCAGTCTGAATGTCACGTATGTCAACCTGGACCAGCCGAGGCCCTACCCAGCACTCACGGAGTCTGCTGACGAATACGACTCCACGGACGCTGATAGTCACTCGGGTTCCGTCTCCTCCTGATCGTATCCCCTTCAAACTGACCTGGCATCAGTTTGAAACACAAGAGGACAAAAACTCATTCAAGTATGTTTTACCCTTAAGCAGCTGTCCATTGGTCTGCCGTGTGTGTGTTTGCACACAAGTGCCACGCACTAGTAGCACTAATTTTATCTTGTACGACTAGTGTGTGAAAGTATATAGCAGTGGAAAAAAAAAAAGGACAATCGCTGATGTAGATTGGACTATTTATATACTGACTTCTCTTCAAAGTGAGGACAGAGTGTACTAGTTGCCTACATGGACGTTAAAGTGGCGCTCAAAAAATATTGAATAAATGCTCAAACGGCTTTCGATTTGCCTTAGTATGACATTCAAATATACGCTTTTAATTGCCCTGCAGTCCAGTGTTTGTTTTGTAAACTCGGATAAAGGGAAGCAATGTGGTTGTTCCAAATATCTATGTTCAAAATGTATCAAAATCTAAATTTGATGTTCGTATTGAGCTCATGTCTGACAAAGTGTCATAAATTATAAATATTTATTTGTTTATAATTGTGTCATAATGATTTGGGTGCCCCTTGTAAACATTTCAAGCGTGTAATATTATAGTGACCGCTAGAGGGCAGCGTTGCGTTACATACTTTGTCGGCTCGGAAATATAGATGGATAAAAATGTTTCATAGTGACGCTTCTCTATTTTCAGTAGTCTAGCAACACAATTGACCCCGATCTGTTACCCATCATCTTTTTAAATTAGTATACAAACTATGTAGCAGCAGCCTGAGTTATTAGAAAGAAAACACCCCAATTAGGCACCATTTCATTTTTTCTTGTCATCTATTTATTTTGCCCTGAAGATTAAGTAGAAGCAAGCTAATACATTTTCAATTAAAAGATCAGATGAGACAGTCAGAGTTGACAACCACTCTATCACCCTCGCAAATAAACCAAACAAACATCCTCCCCCTGCACCGGCACACACTCCTCGCGTTACTCTCACACATCTGACACAAACAAAGAAAACCAGAGGGAAATAAACATGATGCTTTTTTTTTTCATCTTGCCAAAGCATAGTGGGGCTTTTTGATATCGAGAACTGAACCCAATGTAGATGTCAAAATCCTTCAGAGCCCGCAGATAAACCAGGCTATAACTCTCGGAGCATCTTAAAACGTTTCTCCTGAGCAGGGTTCACCGAGAGGTCGTATGCAGTATGCCCTTTGATATCTTACTTATCCACATAAATGTTTCCTCTTCTCTGCTGTGTGTGTTTTTAATGTCAACATCATTCGAGAACCGTTCTGCTGTCATCAACCAGTGTGAGCAGACTATCGAGTTTAGAAAGAATTAAGGAGCATGAACCAGAGTGCTTAAAAGTGGTGCACTGTGGGGAGCCTCCAAATCTGAACGAAGGTAATGAACTGATTTCCGTGGTGACGGAAAAACATGGCATCCCATGGCACATGAGGTCAGACGCTCAGAGTATTGTACGCAAGCATGTTGCCATGGTGAAGCAGTCCTGCCGCGATTCTGGCCTGAATTGGCTTTGCTAATTCCAATTCCATGTTGAACATGTTGAACCGGTTGAGCCTGAGCTGAGTATTCGACTTACTGCTGGCCACTCGATCTAAGAACTCGCTTTAATTGTACGGGGACCGAACGGCCCATAGTAAAAGTAATGAAGCCCGGTGTCATTAAATCTGTTTGGAATATCTGGCCACCTAGTGGATGTAAAACCATTACAGAGCCACCAGGAGTTAAATGTGCTCATTGTTGTTTAGTGCCGGTAGTGCACGGTGGCCTTTTGAGCAGAACATCAGCAGCATTTCCAGTTACAAAACAACTCGTTTTCATATTTGAGTTGTTTCCTAGCTGTCTACTAATATACAAAACAGTATGTAATGCTGAGTCATCAAATGATTTGCTCGTTATGCATTGGTGGGCGGACTGCAGATACCAACAGCTTCAACTTACTATATTTCAAACATGCAAACGACAGCTATTTTTTTACTCTGACACGTGGAAGAAATTAATGAGGATATATTTTCTACTCATGCATTTGCTCAGCTACTGTACGTCTCCATACCAATAATCTGTGGCTTTTTTGCTCCCCTTCATCACGGCCTTTTTCAAGCGAGACGGCACGCACGTCATGAGGAAAGCATCAATCTTAAATATCTCCAGGGACCAGCACTCTTGCTTGCTCATCAAAATCGATGAGCGCTTTATTCAATGACAACTATCTGACTTTCGGGCCACGTGTGTGTTGCGGGACCTTCGTAGCGACGTTCTCCTAGCCATCGGCATCCATTTTTAATGATGTTAGAGTATGTGGCCTTGGTGCCGCTCATCAAGTACGAGCTCAGGCTCCTGTCAGAGTGTAGGCATGCTGAGAGGGATAAGAGCTCTCACTGCTGCTATGTCGAAATAGATGTGCTGTTATTACTGCCCACCTCTGCTGGACCATCTGTGGAGTGGCAGAGCGATGTGACAATTACATAAGATGTTCACAACAAGCCCCCTCGTTCCTATATTTTGAGAAATCTTTGGTGGCATTTTGATTTCTGATTTTGATTACAGATCCGGTGGTAATATTAATTTATCACCGTCCAATATCACCAATACTATATTGTGGACTTGTTAAACTGACCTCTAAGTGTACATGCTCTGAAGTTGGCACGATAAATACAGCATGCTCTAAAGTTTAGAGTCTAAACTATTCTTTCCACGTTGTCACATGTATCAAAGGCATTACTCAAGAGCTGACTTCTTTTGAAAGTTTGCCACCAAATCCGACTTGGAGAGGACAAATAGGCAACTCTACACGATCATGAAAAATTCAAGTACATGGCAGACAAATGCAGTGCTGGATGGAGACTGGAACTGAATATAAATATGATAAACCGAGGTAAACAAGTTAATCTCAACACGATTCCTGTTCCCGTAATTTTTTATCGCCTTCGTATCGGGGCTCAGTAGGCAAATGGAGTTTTTAAAATCTAAGCTAACATGCATGCGAGCGTTCGTTTCTTTTCGTGGCAGCATTTGCCTCCCACGCCAGCCAGCGGTGATGCATCCACACACACGACTAAATAAATTAGCACTCATCTTAAAATCTAATGAAAACCTGATGCTCTTCAAACCCTGCAGGGGCAATTTGCATAATAATTAGAACATTGCAAAAGCCGTGGGGGAGGATGGCACAACAAACTCCTGTCAAGTGAATTATTGAACATACTATAGACCAGTGTTTCCCAACCAGTGTCACACTGGTGTGCCGTGGGAAATTGCCCAACATTAAGTACCGAGCGCATTGTAAATAGAATCGCCAAACCACAGGTCAGTTAGCGCAAGGCGTGGTCAGCCACTTGCTAATCGTGCATGCGCGGCAAATCGGAGAATCTTGAGATTTCATGATGTGGCATCGGCACATAGTCAGTTTATGTGTGTGTTGCTGTTAGTGTTGGCTGGTGAGTGAACGATTCGTTCAAAAAGAACGGATTCTTTCAGTGAGGGAACGAGTCAGTGACGCGACTTCCCGTTCACGACCGGGTGAGAGTGTTGCCAACGAATCAGTGTGTAAGTGTTGTATTATAGAAAGAAATGTGTTAATTACCCGAGCCAATTATTATCGTGTATAATAATTTTGGGGTAGTTGTATTGTTTGATGTGTATGGGTTATTTCCACTGGATGTTATTAAAAAAAAAAAAAAAAAAAGCCGTATCATTGTGTGTGTGGGTGGGGGGATTCGTTGAACGATTCGTTTGAACGACTCTTTTGAGTGAACTCATTCTAAAGATTCGTTCACCTAAAAGAACTGGAATGCACATCACTACTGCAGGCCGGGTATCCATCCAAACATGTTCGGTGTTCAAAGTTTTAACGTCCGAAGCAACCCTTTCCATAGTAGTCACCATGACAGGCGACCAACTGGTGGCGACAGTGTGCCGAGCGCCGTTGGACGATCAGGAGAAGAAGATTTGAATTGACGGCTGTGACGTCAGGGCTTTAGGTAAATTGAAGACAGGTGTGCTCACTCAAGGGGAGTTATCATATGCAAGTACCACCGAGCGCGTGGCGGCGGACGGTTTCTCAGGTAAGCGAGCATGCTAGCAAATGTTTGTCGTCTCCTGCCGTTTTTCACGACGGACGCCGTGTTTGTTGCACGATTTTCGCGCTCAAGAGGAGTTCTCAAATGCAAGGGCCACCGAGCGCGTGTTATTTTCTCAGGTAAGGGAGCAAATGTTTGTCGTTTCTTGCCGTCTCTCACGACGGACGCCATGTTTTCACGCGGCGACTGTAGGCGTCGAAGTTAACTGGAGACCGCAAGGAGAGTTTTCTAATAGGCCCCAAAATGTGTGGTTTGTTGCCTTTTCTCACAAGCCTTTTTTTTGTTTGTTTGTTGCAGGATTGTCGTACTCTCGTGACTCGGCAACGTCACGTCCACCGCGACGGTGGGCCTGGAGGTAAATTGTAGACCGCAGGCAATTTAGCCCGTGAGCAAATGTTTGCAGTTTCTTATGATGCCATTTATTATTTCTTGCAGGATTTTCGCTGCCTAGGGAGTGCTTGAGGTTTGGGCACGGCACGGCACGCCACAATCGACTTTGCGTCGCGTCGTTGCGCGTTTTGGTGGCATTTTAAATGTCTTCCGTGGTTTTTTTTTTTTTTTTTTTTTTTTTTTTTAATACTGGCCAGCATTTTTTCATTCGTTTGTTTGTAAAAGGTTCGTAAATGATGCCGCCGATAAGCGCGTGTTTGTCTGACTATAGGAAATGTTAGTTTGACTCTAGTAAACTAAACCATTTTTATATTATTTTATATTATGCGTGTGCCATTTCCGTGTTATGCAAACTGATAAATGTACCGAATTTGTTACGTCGCGTCCAAATCAGAGCAAATCCATTCAAAGATGGCGCCCGCCCGCTCTCGTTCCGTTACGCAACAAACATTTGCGCGGGTTATTTTCTCCCGTTTTGGACGCCGCCAACCTGGATCATCTGTCCACTGTGAGGTGAGTTGATGAATGATGAAATTAAAATATGAATTATAATCCTGAATTATTATAATTTACTACAATATGATGATGTATTTTTTCAACTGCAAAACTCTTAGTATGTATAAAATTAAAATATCTATTTTTGTTGCAATAACTTCTGTTTGTCTTTTGTAGCACGAGAAAAGGCTGCCCAGCCAGCATCCTTCCATACAAAGCAAGCCGGAGGCTCTTGAGGAGCTATTTCAGTGATGCTGAGGACACTGAGGAAGAGTAGTCCTAAACCAGGTGAAAACCTGTTTTTGTCAAGTTTCAGCTTCCCAACACACAATGGTTGTCGAGTTTTAGCTTCCCTGCACACAATTAATGACTGTCTGTGTGTTATTGTAGGTTGCAAGAGGAGCTGAATGGGAAAAGTATAATTCCATATGAAAAGGCACAATGGCCAATCCAAAGGAGCAATGGCCAATCCAAAGGAGCAATGGCCAATCCAAAGGAGCAATGGCCAATCCAAAGGAGCAATGGCCTATCCAAGGGAGCAATGGCCTATCCAAGGGAGCAATGGCCAATCCAAAGGAGCAATGGCCAATCCAAAGGAGCAATGGCCAATCCAAAGGAGCAATGGCCAATCCAAAGGAGCAATGGCCTATCCAAACGAGCCATGGCCTATATCAAGTCAAGAATCAAGCACGCTGCAACATGTGCGGATCATGTGCCCAGGAGGGGGCAGTGTGGTTGCCTTTGGTTATGGGTGCACGACGGAAAGGTTGCAGGTGTGGACAGTGTTTGGGGGTCTGACAGTTGGTCTTGCTTAAGAGGTTGTGGCTTATCTGGATCCAGCGGTGTCTTGTGCTTGGTTGCCATTGACGGCTCACTTGGGGGAGGACGTGGTGACTTGGATGGAGACAAAACTGAGCTTTGATGTCCAAGCTTGCCATATGACTTGCACCATTTTGTCTTTTTTTTCTAACCTGCCACTGTCGTGCTTGCTGCGTTCTTTGTTCTCCCCCATCGGTGTAGGGCAGCATTGGAGCGAGCCGATCCTGAATGTCCAATTTTGCAATTTGACTTCTACCATTTTGTCTTTTTCTAACCTGCCGCTGTTGCACTTCATCTAACCCTAACCTACCACCACTGTGGTACTTGCGTTCTTTGTTCTCCCCTAGGCGTAGGACAGCATTGGAGCGAGACATTTTGTCTTTTTCTAACCTACCACTGTCGTGATTGATCTAAGCTGTGTGTCCTTTGTTCTCTAGGTGTAGGGGGCGGTGTTTGGGCGAGCTGGTCCACGAGGAAAACGTAATGATGCGAGCAGCGCCCAACTCATTGCATGTTCTGCCATTTGCAGGCCGGACGCAAAAGGGAGGGGGGCGCACAGCCCGATCCGACCCGGCGACGGTCACCAATAGTAGCTAGCCGCTGTGATCAAGTAAGCAAGTGACCGACAACTTGGGGTGCTCTTTGAGTTTCTGAGATTTGTTTGTTTCTGCAGATGGCGACCGGGATGTGACACGATCTGACCAGAGGTGTACGGACCGCTGTGGCATCGCTCTGAAGTCGCCGAGTTTTGAGGGAGACCCGCTTCCCTGGAGACGTCGACCTGCGCAGCTTCAACGTGTGAAATGGATTTTTTTTTTTTTTTTTTTTAAATTACACCAGCGGTGTCCCAATGTCTGCTTGAGGGCTGCATACTGAAACAAATTCAGAATTCTTTGACGCAAATTCATTAAATCAATCACGAAATGTTGCCATTGATATTTAGTGCTACAAAGCAGTGTTGTGTTCATTCGTGTGGTGTGTTGATCAAGTTGCCCCGAGGCTGCCATTTGGACACCAATGGTGACGTGTGTAGGGCTGCATGTGTATTGGAAAACTGCCATATGGTGGTCTAGGTTATTGACATGCACTTTAAGACCGCAAAGATTTTTTTTTCATGTCTCAAATGAAACATGTTTTCTTGCCTATTTGTAATGAGTTAAGACGATTAGTCATTGTAAGTTAAAGTTAACTAATCTAACTGATCTCATTGCGATCAAATTGTTAACCTCCATCCAAGAATTTTGCACAACTTGCCTCAATGCAGTGGTCTGCCCCAATACTGCCATATCATTGATTTTCCAAAATGTTGTGCAGCCCTCATTGAGTGCCAAACGCGCAGCGACGGCAAGCGCATGCAACCGCGCAAGCGACGGCAAGCGCAAACGACTGCAAGCGCAAGCGACCGCGCAGCGACGGCAAGCGCAAGCGCCCGCGCAAGCGCCCGCGCAAGCGCCCGCGCAAGCGACGGCAAGCGCAAGCGCAAGCGCCCGCGCAAGCGGCCGCGCAGCGACGGTAAGCGCAAGCGACGGCAAGCGCAAGCAACGGCAAGCGCAAGCGACGGCGCAGCGAGACTTTTGTGCTTGTCTTGCAAGGTGGAAGAGCTGATGTATGAAACGAAGAGCCGGTGGACGGAGGCCACCAGACCCGCGATTGGTGAGCGGGGTGCAAAGGAAGGAATCACCCAAAGAAAGCAGTCGCCAAGTGTTGAAGAGGAGCCTGATGCATGACTGGCCAAGGCTGGCCAGAGGCGGTGACATGGCAATCCAATCTGCAAGGGTAGTGTACACACTTGTTGGTTTTAATTAGATTTCCTTATTTGTCTGCCGTTCAGGGTTGCCGGGGCGGCGGATGGGACAAGCGCCAGCCTGCACCGAGAGGGACTGGGCTGCACCCACAAGACCAGGGAGGTGGCAGGTAATGAGTACGTTGACACAAGTGAACCGCATGCAGCTGAGTACCGTTTGTCTTTTTGCACTCGTGCGAGGCGGAAGACGAGTCCAACACCGGCCGGAGTAGACCCGGACCATGGCCCGTGACGAGCGGCCCACACGAGACTGATGGGTGCAGATGCAGCCAGCGTTTTGGGGGAGTATGACTTTGTTTTTTCTTTTGTTTTCCCTACCCCTGTCTGTTTGAATAGGGTAACCAGTAGCACGCACGGGCATTTGTGTTACTGTGACCCTCAAGATACGAATTGGCAAAGTAGACACCCCCTGCCTCTCTCCGTCCCTGCCTACCTCCCTCCCTCTCTCTCTCGCTCTCTTTCTCCAATGCGCCCGGCAGTACCTGCATGGCCTGGTGCACTCAGGGTGGAACGTGGCTATACCTTGCCCTTTGTGGAATACCAGGGTATAATGTCTGCCTGCCTGGGTCCCAGTGTCGTCGACGGTGTCGAGGACGAGGAGATTCTCCGTGACGTTCTCCGTGACGTCACGTTTTCCTCTTTTTTTCCTCTCGGGGCCAAGCCAGCTCTACTCAGGGGAAACTGGCCGGTTGCGCTTAAGTGCGCACCAAAGCCTCTTCTTATCTCCCCTCGCTCTCTCTCTCCCTCCCTCCCTCCCTCCCTTTTTTGTAAGGGGTTAAACATTTCATAACCCGGATCGCTCCAATGCGGGAGGGCCGTATGAGACATGCGCCAGCCCGTGCGTGCCGCTAGTTACCTGACTCAAACTTACCTTAGTCAAGGTTGGGGGGGAGGCGGGTGCTAGTGGAATTTTTCCCCTTGCCAAAACCACCACAATATGTCTGCCTTTCAGGATTGCTGGGGCAGTGGATCGGACGAGTGCCTGCACAGAGAGGGACTGGACAGGACCGCGAGACCAGAGGGTAATGGTAAACTTTATTTGTAGAGCACCTTTCATACAAGAAATGCAACTCAAAGCACTTTACAACAAAGAGAGAAATTATAAGCATTGAATTCTTCATATAGGAACAGACATAAAAAGAAAACAAATATTAATGTATGCATACGCAATTAATAAAAGGAGCTTAAAATAGGAGCAAGCTTTAATAGACAGCTAATGAGTACGTCCACAGAAGTAAACCGCATGCAACCGAGTGCTGTTTTTCTTTTTGCGGTGGCACGAGGCGGAGGATGAGTCCAAACGTCGAATACCGGCCGGGAGGATAACCCAACCGTCGGCCGACCTTGACGCCCGTGACGAGCGGCCTACGCAGGACGAATGAGTGCAGATGCGGCGAGGGGCAAAGCGCCCAGCCAGCGTTTAAGGAGAGTATGACTGTTTTTCCTTTTGTGCTTTCTTTCCCTCCCTCCACTTTTTCACTGGGTGTGCACACTGGTTGTCTGCATGATGCCTTTCTTTCTCAGCGCAGCGTCATTTTGCAATATTGTTTTTACTGTTTTTTTAATCATGAAATGAACTGTTTGTACTGTAATTTTGTGTGTGTACGTGTACCACTGAACTGCAATTAAACTGTGAACTGAATTCAAGTGGTCCATTTTAAGCATTGGCAGTCTATCGTAAATACAAACAGAAATCATTTGAGACATTCTCAATGACAAGACAATTGTAAAGTTAGGCTGAAACAAAATTGACTTGATGAATATGCAGTGTCAGGCTTTTTTTTTTTTTTAATTACACAAAGAAAAGCGGGATTTATTCTAAATGGTTGACAAAAGCCAAGTAGCCAGACACCCATACATGCAAACGACAAGCGTACAAACGGTCTCTGTTGCGATCAATAAGTCATCTTTGGCAACCCTGCTTTAAAATGGCCACCGAACTCAGAATCTTGCAGAATGTTGGTACCTTTTTCTGAACGAGTAAAAGCTGTTGTTTTAATCCAGTCAGAGCCATTTTTTTGGTTTGTTTTGAATCGTCATGCATCATGTGGGCATTCTTGTGAATAAAATCAACAGTGGTGTGTTTTCTTCCTGTTGGCGGTCTTGTAAATAAAGTCAACTTTGGTGTCAGTCATCATTCGCGATGTGCCTCAATCGATGGTGCAGCTCTTGAATGTGAAACTTGTTGCATGTTTTGTTACAGGGCTTGATGTCTTCATTGGCTGTCTACAAAGAAGGCTGGTTCTGTACGGTCCAGGTTGCTGCGCAAGTCAATTGAATTTATAAACATAGCGTGTAACTTCCAGGACCTTAGCTTTCGATTCAAAGCAGAGTTTCGTAATTACACGGCCATCCTCTACATGTACTGGGTGGTATCACCCAGTTCAAAGTAAAGGCCAGAGTGGTCTTGTTTGACCTTCTGCCCTCTGGGAAGAGATACGGGAGCCTAGGCTCCCGCACCACCAGACTCGCCAACAGCTTCATTCTCTAGGCTGTAAGGACCCTGAACTCGCTACCCCCTTCTGCGTAGAGTGCTGCACTTTTGCGCTATTTTCTGGATTGTCTGCTGTACGCTCACTTGCTCCTCTTATGTATTTGTTGTGTTATTTATTCATTATTCAGCACGCTGTTTACTTGATTGTCTATTGTGTGCCATGTCTTGTCACCGTGGGATAGCGGGGAACGAAATTTCGGTTTCTTTGTGTGTCTTTGGCATGTGAGGAAATTGACAATAAAGCTGACTTGGACTTTGACTTTGATTCATACCGGCATCCTTATGAAATTGACCATATCAGACAGGCTCGATGAATTGCAAGTGCGGCCACCGAGTGGCAGCATATTTGACTCAACCTGTCTGATGCCGGGTCAATGCGATGCACCTTTCGTTGTTTTGCCCAAAACAACCTAAGAAATACAGAAGTACTGCCGTTATCTCGCCAATGTACATGTGTGTTAAAAGTACAAAACAAATTCATTTGCATGATAGACTTCTAAACCACGTGCTAGATATTTGGCTCAACCTGTCTGATGCTCTATTTAACTGTACGTGGTAATTTTTAATAATTTTAATTTTTAAGTACATTACAAATGATAGGCACCCCAATTAGACAGCTGGGTCAATGTGACCCGTCTTTTGCGGTTTGTTCTGCCCAAAGCAACCAAACAAATACACATAAGTACTGCCACCAACTCGACAATGTGCACGTCTCTCAAAAGTACAAAGCAAACAAGTTCATTTGTACAATACACTTCTAAACCACACGCTAAAATAATTCATGTGATGCAGAAAGTCGTCTTCTGTAGCTTGCTATGATTTGCCAATTTGAGCGATGACGTATCCGGACCCGAGGCTGGGGGTTGCCCGTCCATGTGCCTAATCGCTCGGGCATTGATACATCAGGGGCGGGGGGTCTTCTTTCTAGGTCTCCTCATGTCCTCAGCACTGCAAACCTTTGTGCCGGTACACCATATGAAGTAAATGATGGAATATGTTTTTTTTTTTTTTTTTTTTACACCTCCTCTAATGTGTATCAAGCATATCAGATGGTGTTTTAGAACAGCCTAGAATAGTAAATTACAAAAAGTAAAAAAAAAAAACTTGTAAAGTTCGAAAAAGTTATTAATTCACTTATTAATCACTGCAAGTGAGAAGTACAGGCAAATGTCTGCCTCATCATAGTCAATGCAATGGAGCGAACATCGCAGCGCGGCGTATGCAGTAGGTGGCGCAGGCGGCATAGAGAGCAGGTGGCGCAGGCGGCATGGAGCGCAGGCGGCATGAGGCGCAGGCGGCATGAGGCGCAGGCGGCATGAGGCGCAGGCGGCATGAGGCGCAGGCGGCGCAGGCGGCGCAAGCAGCAAGGGTGGGGAATCGAACCCTGGATCTCAGGTGTTCAAGCGCAGCGACGGAGCCACTCGCCAAGCGTGGCGAGCTCGGCAGTCACCCCGCTTTCACTTCGAGTCATTCTTATACGTTCAGTATTGCGCTCCGCGCGCGCTGGGTAAGTACAAAAGGGAACAGAGCGCCGCCGGCTGTCAGGTCACACTGGCCGACCGGTTAGTGACACGGCCTCTTGTCCCGTACAGTCCTGGTTCGATCCCAGGGGTGAGAACATTCACCGGGCCACTTTTGTAGATGTCTGGATACATGCATATAGACTGCATATCCAAGTATTTATTTATGTGTAAACACCCAGTGTGGCCCCGCCCGGAAGTGGGCGGGGCCATGCAGCTGGCCCCGCCCCCGTCGAAATGGCCCCGCCCCCTGCCCTACAAAATGACAGTAGGGTAGGGGGCGGGGCGAAGCCCCGCCCCCTGCCCTACTAAATGACAGTAGGGTAGGGGGCGGGGCGAAGCCCCGCCCCCTGCCCTACAAAATGATAGTAGGGTAGGGGGCGGGGCGAAGCCCCGCCCCCTGCCCTACTAAATGACAGTAGGGTAGGGGGCGGGGCGAAGCCCCGCCCCCTGCCCTACAAAAGACAATTAAAAGTGTATTGAAAGACAGTAGGGTAGGGGGCGGGGCTTCGCCCCGCCCCCTACCCTACTGTCTTTCAATACACTATTAAAAGACAGTAGGGTAGGGGGCGGGGCTTCGCCCCGCCCCCTACCCTACTGTCTTTTAATAGTCTTTAATTCAATTTCAATAC
The DNA here is from genome assembly GCF_024217435.2 of Syngnathus scovelli. Classification (NCBI taxonomy): domain Eukaryota; kingdom Metazoa; phylum Chordata; class Actinopteri; order Syngnathiformes; family Syngnathidae; genus Syngnathus; species Syngnathus scovelli. Next base: position 3,802,449 of record NC_090857.1, on the reverse strand, counting down.
ACTATTAAAAGACAGTAGGGTAGGGGGCGGGGCTTCGCCCCGCCCCCTACCCTACTGTCTTTTAATAGTGTATTGAAAGACAGTAGGGTAGGGGGCGGGGCTTCGCCCCGCCCCCTACCCTACTGTCTTTCAATACACTTTTAATTGTCTTTTGTAGGGCAGGGGGCGGGGCTTCGCCCCGCCCCCTACCCTACTGTCATTTTGTAGGCCAGGGGGCGGGGCTTCGCCCCGCCCCCTACCCTACTGTCATTTAGTAGGGCAGGGGGCGGGGCTTCGCCCCGCCCCCTACCCTACTATCATTTAGTAGGGCAGGGGGCGGGGCTTCGCCCCGCCCCCTACCCTACTGTCATTTAGTAGGGCAGGGGGCGGGGCTTCGCCCCGCCCCCTACCCTACTGTCATTTTGTAGGGCAGGGGGCGGGGCCATTTCGACGGGGGCGGGGCCAGCTGCATGGCCCCGCCCACTTCCGGGCGGGGCCACACTGGGTGTTTACACATAAATAAATACTTGGATATGCAGTCTATATGCATGTATCCAGACATCTACAAAAGTGGCCCGGTGAATGTTCTCACCCCTGGGATCGAACCAGGACTGTACGGGACAAGAGGCCGTGTCACTAACCGGTCGGCCAGTGTGACCTGACAGCCGGCGGCGCTCTGTTCCCTTTTGTACTTACCCAGCGCGCGCGGAGCGCAATACTGAACGTATAAGAATGACTCGAAGTGAAAGCGGGGTGACTGCCGAGCTCGCCACGCTTGGCGAGTGGCTCCGTCGCTGCGCTTGAACACCTGAGATCCAGGGTTCGATTCCCCACCCTTGCTGCTTGCGCCCCATGCTGCCTGCGCCGCCTGCGCCGCCTGCGCCTCATGCCGCCTGCGCTCCATGCCGCCTGCGCCACCTGCTCTCTATGCCGCCTGCGCCACCTACTGCATACGCCGCGCCGCGATGTTCGCTCCATTGCATTGACTATGATGAGGCAGACATTTGCCTGTACTTCTCACTTGCAGTGATTAATAAGTGAATTAATAACTTTTTCGAACTTTACAAGTTTTTTTTTTTTTACTTTTTGTAATTTACTATTCTAGGCTGTTCTAAAACACCATCTGATATGCTTGATACACATTAGAGGAGGTGTAAAAAAAAAAAAAAAAAAAACATATTCCATCATTTACTTCATATGGTGTACCGGCACAAAGGTTTGCAGTGCTGAGGACATGAGGAGACCTAGAAAGAAGACCCCCCGCCCCTGATGTATCAATGCCCGAGCGATTAGGCACATGGACGGGCAACCCCCAGCCTCGGGTCCGGATACGTCATCGCTCAAATTGGCAAATCATAGCAAGCTACAGAAGACGACTTTCTGCATCACATGAATTATTTTAGCGTGTGGTTTAGAAGTGTATTGTACAAATGAACTTGTTTGCTTTGTACTTTTGAGAGACGTGCACATTGTCGAGTTGGTGGCAGTACTTATGTGTATTTGTTTGGTTGCTTTGGGCAGAACAAACCGCAAAAGACGGGTCACATTGACCCAGCTGTCTAATTGGGGTGCCTATCATTTGTAATGTACTTAAAAATTAAAATTATTAAAAATTACCACGTACAGTTAAATAGAGCATCAGACAGGTTGAGCCAAATATCTAGCACGTGGTTTAGAAGTCTATCATGCAAATGAATTTGTTTTGTACTTTTAACACACATGTACATTGGCGAGATAACGGCAGTACTTCTGTATTTCTTAGGTTGTTTTGGGCAAAACAACGAAAGGTGCATCGCATTGACCCGGCATCAGACAGGTTGAGTCAAATATGCTGCCACTCGGTGGCCGCACTTGCAATTCATCGAGCCTGTCTGATATGGTCAATTTCATAAGGATGCCGGTATGAATCAAAGTCAAAGTCCAAGTCAGCTTTATTGTCAATTTCCTCACATGCCAAAGACACACAAAGAAACCGAAATTTCGTTCCCCGCTATCCCACGGTGACAAGACATGGCACACAATAGACAATCAAGTAAACAGCGTGCTGAATAATGAATAAATAACACAACAAATACATAAGAGGAGCAAGTGAGCGTACAGCAGACAATCCAGAAAATAGCGCAAAAGTGCAGCACTCTACGCAGAAGGGGGTAGCGAGTTCAGGGTCCTTACAGCCTAGAGAATGAAGCTGTTGGCGAGTCTGGTGGTGCGGGAGCCCAGGCTCCCGTATCTCTTCCCAGAGGGCAGAAGGTCAAACAAGACCACTCTGGCCTTTACTTTGAACTGGGTGATACCACCCAGTACATGTAGAGGATGGCCGTGTAATTACGAAACTCTGCTTTGAATCGAAAGCTAAGGTCCTGGAAGTTACACGCTATGTTTATAAATTCAATTGACTTGCGCAGCAACCTGGACCGTACAGAACCAGCCTTCTTTGTAGACAGCCAATGAAGACATCAAGCCCTGTAACAAAACATGCAACAAGTTTCACATTCAAGAGCTGCACCATCGATTGAGGCACATCGCGAATGATGACTGACACCAAAGTTGACTTTATTTACAAGACCGCCAACAGGAAGAAAACACCACTGTTGATTTTATTCACAAGAATGCCCACATGATGCATGACGATTCAAAACAAACCAAAAAAATGGCTCTGACTGGATTAAAACAACAGCTTTTACTCGTTCAGAAAAAGGTACCAACATTCTGCAAGATTCTGAGTTCGGTGGCCATTTTAAAGCAGGGTTGCCAAAGATGACTTATTGATCGCAACAGAGACCGTTTGTACGCTTGTCGTTTGCATGTATGGGTGTCTGGCTACTTGGCTTTTGTCAACCATTTAGAATAAATCCCGCTTTTCTTTGTGTAATTAAAAAAAAAAAAAAGCCTGACACTGCATATTCATCAAGTCAATTTTGTTTCAGCCTAACTTTACAATTGTCTTGTCATTGAGAATGTCTCAAATGATTTCTGTTTGTATTTACGATAGACTGCCAATGCTTAAAATGGACCACTTGAATTCAGTTCACAGTTTAATTGCAGTTCAGTGGTACACGTACACACACAAAATTACAGTACAAACAGTTCATTTCATGATTAAAAAAACAGTAAAAACAATATTGCAAAATGACGCTGCGCTGAGAAAGAAAGGCATCATGCAGACAACCAGTGTGCACACCCAGTGAAAAAGTGGAGGGAGGGAAAGAAAGCACAAAAGGAAAAACAGTCATACTCTCCTTAAACGCTGGCTGGGCGCTTTGCCCCTCGCCGCATCTGCACTCATTCGTCCTGCGTAGGCCGCTCGTCACGGGCGTCAAGGTCGGCCGACGGTTGGGTTATCCTCCCGGCCGGTATTCGACGTTTGGACTCATCCTCCGCCTCGTGCCACCGCAAAAAGAAAAACAGCACTCGGTTGCATGCGGTTTACTTCTGTGGACGTACTCATTAGCTGTCTATTAAAGCTTGCTCCTATTTTAAGCTCCTTTTATTAATTGCGTATGCATACATTAATATTTGTTTTCTTTTTATGTCTGTTCCTATATGAAGAATTCAATGCTTATAATTTCTCTCTTTGTTGTAAAGTGCTTTGAGTTGCATTTCTTGTATGAAAGGTGCTCTACAAATAAAGTTTACATACCATTACCCTCTGGTCTCGCGGTCCTGTCCAGTCCCTCTCTGTGCAGGCACTCGTCCGATCCACTGCCCCAGCAATCCTGAAAGGCAGACATATTGTGGTGGTTTTGGCAAGGGGAAAAATTCCACTAGCACCCGCCTCCCCCCCAACCTTGACTAAGGTAAGTTTGAGTCAGGTAACTAGCGGCACGCACGGGCTGGCGCATGTCTCATACGGCCCTCCCGCATTGGAGCGATCCGGGTTATGAAATGTTTAACCCCTTACAAAAAAGGGAGGGAGGGAGGGAGGGAGAGAGAGAGCGAGGGGAGATAAGAAGAGGCTTTGGTGCGCACTTAAGCGCAACCGGCCAGTTTCCCCTGAGTAGAGCTGGCTTGGCCCCGAGAGGAAAAAAAGAGGAAAACGTGACGTCACGGAGAACGTCACGGAGAATCTCCTCGTCCTCGACACCGTCGACGACACTGGGACCCAGGCAGGCAGACATTATACCCTGGTATTCCACAAAGGGCAAGGTATAGCCACGTTCCACCCTGAGTGCACCAGGCCATGCAGGTACTGCCGGGCGCATTGGAGAAAGAGAGCGAGAGAGAGAGGGAGGGAGGTAGGCAGGGACGGAGAGAGGCAGGGGGTGTCTACTTTGCCAATTCGTATCTTGAGGGTCACAGTAACACAAATGCCCGTGCGTGCTACTGGTTACCCTATTCAAACAGACAGGGGTAGGGAAAACAAAAGAAAAAACAAAGTCATACTCCCCCAAAACGCTGGCTGCATCTGCACCCATCAGTCTCGTGTGGGCCGCTCGTCACGGGCCATGGTCCGGGTCTACTCCGGCCGGTGTTGGACTCGTCTTCCGCCTCGCACGAGTGCAAAAAGACAAACGGTACTCAGCTGCATGCGGTTCACTTGTGTCAACGTACTCATTACCTGCCACCTCCCTGGTCTTGTGGGTGCAGCCCAGTCCCTCTCGGTGCAGGCTGGCGCTTGTCCCATCCGCCGCCCCGGCAACCCTGAACGGCAGACAAATAAGGAAATCTAATTAAAACCAACAAGTGTGTACACTACCCTTGCAGATTGGATTGCCATGTCACCGCCTCTGGCCAGCCTTGGCCAGTCATGCATCAGGCTCCTCTTCAACACTTGGCGACTGCTTTCTTTGGGTGATTCCTTCCTTTGCACCCCGCTCACCAATCGCGGGTCTGGTGGCCTCCGTCCACCGGCTCTTCGTTTCATACATCAGCTCTTCCACCTTGCAAGACAAGCACAAAAGTCTCGCTGCGCCGTCGCTTGCGCTTGCCGTTGCTTGCGCTTGCCGTCGCTTGCGCTTACCGTCGCTGCGCGGCCGCTTGCGCGGGCGCTTGCGCTTGCCGTCGCTTGCGCGGGCGCTTGCGCGGGCGCTTGCGCGGGCGCTTGCGCTTGCCGTCGCTGCGCGGTCGCTTGCGCTTGCAGTCGTTTGCGCTTGCCGTCGCTTGCGCGGTTGCATGCGCTTGCCGTCGCTGCGCGTTTGGCACTCAATGAGGGCTGCACAACATTTTGGAAAATCAATGATATGGCAGTATTGGGGCAGACCACTGCATTGAGGCAAGTTGTGCAAAATTCTTGGATGGAGGTTAACAATTTGATCGCAATGAGATCAGTTAGATTAGTTAACTTTAACTTACAATGACTAATCGTCTTAACTCATTACAAATAGGCAAGAAAACATGTTTCATTTGAGACATGAAAAAAAAATCTTTGCGGTCTTAAAGTGCATGTCAATAACCTAGACCACCATATGGCAGTTTTCCAATACACATGCAGCCCTACACACGTCACCATTGGTGTCCAAATGGCAGCCTCGGGGCAACTTGATCAACACACCACACGAATGAACACAACACTGCTTTGTAGCACTAAATATCAATGGCAACATTTCGTGATTGATTTAATGAATTTGCGTCAAAGAATTCTGAATTTGTTTCAGTATGCAGCCCTCAAGCAGACATTGGGACACCGCTGGTGTAATTTAAAAAAAAAAAAAAAAAAAATCCATTTCACACGTTGAAGCTGCGCAGGTCGACGTCTCCAGGGAAGCGGGTCTCCCTCAAAACTCGGTGACTTCAGAGCGATGCCACAGCGGTCCGTACACCTCTGGTCAGATCGTGTCACATCCCGGTCGCCATCTGCAGAAACAAACAAATCTCAGAAACTCAAAGAGCACCCCAAGTTGTCGGTCACTTGCTTACTTGATCACAGCGGCTAGCTACTATTGGTGACCGTCGCCGGGTCGGATCGGGCTGTGCGCCCCCCTCCCTTTTGCGTCCGGCCTGCAAATGGCAGAACATGCAATGAGTTGGGCGCTGCTCGCATCATTACGTTTTCCTCGTGGACCAGCTCGCCCAAACACCGCCCCCTACACCTAGAGAACAAAGGACACACAGCTTAGATCAATCACGACAGTGGTAGGTTAGAAAAAGACAAAATGTCTCGCTCCAATGCTGTCCTACGCCTAGGGGAGAACAAAGAACGCAAGTACCACAGTGGTGGTAGGTTAGGGTTAGATGAAGTGCAACAGCTGCAGGTTAGAAAAAGACAAAATGGTAGAAGTCAAATTGCAAAATTGGACATTCAGGATCGGCTCGCTCCAATGCTGCCCTACACCGATGGGGGAGAACAAAGAACGCAGCAAGCACGACAGTGGCAGGTTAGAAAAAAAAGACAAAATGGTGCAAGTCATATGGCAAGCTTGGACATCAAAGCTCAGTTTTGTCTCCATCCAAGTCACCACGTCCTCCCCCAAGTGAGCCGTCAATGGCAACCAAGCACAAGACACCGCTGGATCCAGATAAGCCACAACCTCTTAAGCAAGACCAACTGTCAGACCCCCAAACACTGTCCACACCTGCAACCTTTCCGTCGTGCACCCATAACCAAAGGCAACCACACTGCCCCCTCCTGGGCACATGATCCGCACATGTTGCAGCGTGCTTGATTCTTGACTTGATATAGGCCATGGCTCGTTTGGATTGGCCATTGCTCCTTTGCATTGGCCATTGCTCCTTTGGATTGGCCATTGCTCCTTTGGATTGGCCATTGCTCCTTTGGATTGGCCATTGCTCCCTTGGATAGGCCATTGCTCCTTTGGATTGGCCATTGCTCCTTTGGATAGGCCATTGCTCCTTTGGATTGGCCATTGCTCCTTTGGATTGGCCATTGCTCCTTTGGATTGGCCATTGCTCCTTTGGATTGGCCATTGCTCCTTTGGATTGGCCATTGTGCCTTTTCATATGGAATTATACTTTTCCCATTCAGCTCCTCTTGCAACCTACAATAACACACAGACAGTCATTAATTGTGTGCAGGGAAGCTAAAACTCGACAACCATTGTGTGTTGGGAAGCTGAAACTTGACAAAAACAGGTTTTCACCTGGTTTAGGACTACTCTTCCTCAGTGTCCTCAGCATCACTGAAATAGCTCCTCAAGAGCCTCCGGCTTGCTTTGTATGGAAGGATGCTGGCTGGGCAGCCTTTTCTCGTGCTACAAAAGACAAACAGAAGTTATTGCAACAAAAATAGATATTTTAATTTTATACATACTAAGAGTTTTGCAGTTGAAAAAATACATCATCATATTGTAGTAAATTATAATAATTCAGGATTATAATTCATATTTTAATTTCATCATTCATCAACTCACCTCACATTGGACAGATGATCCAGGTTGGCGGCGTCCAAAACGGGAGAAAATAACCCGCGCAAATGTTTGTTGCGTAACGGAACGAGAGCGGGCGGGCGCCATCTTTGAATGGATTTGCTCTGATTTGGACGCGACGTAACAAATTCGGTACATTTATCAGTTTGCATAACACGGAAATGGCACACGCATAATATAAAATAATATAAAAATGGTTTAGTTTACTAGAGTCAAACTAACATTTCCTATAGTCAGACAAACACGCGCTTATCGGCGGCGTCATTTACGAACCTTTTACAAACAAACGAATGAAAAAATGCTGGCCAGTATTAAAAAAAAAAAAAAAAAAAAAAAAAAAAAACCCACGGAAGACATTTAAAATGCCACCAAAACGCGCAACGACGCGACGCAAAGTCGATTGTGGCGTGCCGTGCCGTGCCCAAACCTCAAGCACTCCCTAGGCAGCGAAAATCCTGCAAGAAATAATAAATGGCATCATAAGAAACTGCAAACATTTGCTCACGGGCTAAATTGCCTGCGGTCTACAATTTACCTCCAGGCCCACCGTCGCGGTGGACGTGACGTTGCCGAGTCACGAGAGTACGACAATCCTGCAACAAACAAACAAAAAAAAGGCTTGTGAGAAAAGGCAACAAACCACACATTTTGGGGCCTATTAGAAAACTCTCCTTGCGGTCTCCAGTTAACTTCGACGCCTACAGTCGCCGCGTGAAAACATGGCGTCCGTCGTGAGAGACGGCAAGAAACGACAAACATTTGCTCCCTTACCTGAGAAAATAACACGCGCTCGGTGGCCCTTGCATTTGAGAACTCCTCTTGAGCGCAAAAATCGTGCAACAAACACGGCGTCCGTCGTGAAAAACGGCAGGAGACGACAAACATTTGCTAGCATGCTCGCTTACCTGAGAAACCGTCCGCCGCCACGCGCTCGGTGGTACTTGCATATGATAACTCCCCTTGAGTGAGCACACCTGTCTTCAATTTACCTAAAGCCCTGACGTCACAGCCGTCAATTCAAATCTTCTTCTCCTGATCGTCCAACGGCGCTCGGCACACTGTCGCCACCAGTTGGTCGCCTGTCCTACTATGGAAAGGGTTGCTTCGGACTATCCGTTAAAACTTTGAACACCGAACATGTTTGGATGGATACCCGGCCTGTAGTAGTGATGTGCATTCCAGTTCTTTTAGGTGAACGAATCTTTAGAATCAGTTCACTCAAAAGAGTCGTTCGAACGAATCGTTCAACGAATCCCCCCACCCACACACACAATGATACGGCTTTTTTTTTTTTTTTTTAATAACATCCAGTGGAAATAACCCATACACATCAAACAATACAACTACCCCAAAATTATTATACACGATAATAATTGGCTCGGGTAATTAACACATTTCTTTCTATAATACAACACTTACACACTGATTCGTTGGCAACACTCTCACCCGGTCGTGAACGGGAAGTCGCGTCACTGACTCGTTCCCTCACTGAAAGAATTCGTTCTTTTTGAACGAATCGTTCACCCACCAGCCAACACTATTTGGCGATGCTGTTGATAATGCGCTCGGTATTTAATGTTGGACGATTTCCCACGGCACAGCTGAAGATCTTTCACGGCACACCAGTGTGCCACTGGTTGGGAAACACTGGTCTAAGGCACGGTGTCATCCTGATGCGTCATTCTGAATCACGATTAAGCACTTTTAGTGCTCCTCTGGCAAGCTCATACACAATTTGATGTGTGCCCTACATTTAATGATGACTGTTTGCTTGGCGCAAAAAAAAAAAAAAAAAAAAAAAAAAATCCTTATTATTTATCACAAGACACACTGGCATATTAGACAATTACCTTGCCGGTAGAAGAAACAGTTTCTACAACAAAATTACATACAGCCCAGAAGCCAAAATAATGAGCCATTGAGCTGATTTAAAAAAATTCAGGAGAGACGCACTAACGTGAAATGCACTCGACTGTGACATCTTTTGCAACTTTTTTTTCATAACTTTGTATGTATCTGCTGGATTTATTTATTTACTTCATTTATGTAGGTAATTAAATACTATGTATCAAATCATGTTGGGGAAATGGTGCAATGGTTACAGGTAACGAAAAGAAATGCTTTCTGCTTAATTGAAAATGCAGCCTGTAGTTTCACACTGCAGAAGCAAATGATTGAGCCCCCAATAAGGTGTGGCAGAAGAGAGAAGCTTGAAAGCAAAAACTAAAATAATACAACAAAAGCATGTGGCTTTCCTGACATTTTGATCCAAGTTGGCAATCATCCAAAATCATAAAAACAACTCTTGCAGACAATGCGTAGGTCTGTGTGGAGAGTGCCAGGATGTGCTGGACTGATATTTCCTCTAACTTACACCAAGGCAGCCGTGAGTAAGACTGATGCCACAGAAAAGGTCTGTCGTTGCGTGTAATCTTGTGATAGATAGTTGTGTCATTTCATTTTATATGGGAAACGAGTTTTGAAGGAAACAAACCCAAACTGCTCTCAGCAAGACTGACATTTGGCTCAATATTTATTCATGAATGAAGCAAAACCACCACAACCTTTACAACGTTGCAAAATGCAAATGAAACAAATGTTACAAACTCTTTATTAGTGAATTCAAGTCACCCTGGACTTGGTAAACAAACTGGCTTAGCCCATAGCAGAGGGGAGAAGACGGTTCAAATATCAGCCTATCACAGTCCCGGCTTCCAAGGTACACTGTGCTTTGTTAGACTCTTAATGTGCACTCTTTGTGATATGCTTGTTGCCATGGTAACGGTTGTTTTCACAATGAGTATGTGTAGGATGGCAGCAGTATTGCAATGCTTTGCGTCAGTAATGATAGCTCAGCTTTTCCTGGAACTTTGCAACAAATGAGGTGAAACGGGACAGAGGGCCCCCAAAACAAACAAACAAATCTGTTGAGTTATGGATGACTGAGAAATGAAACTGTTTATCTTAGCCTGAAATGTAAAAAAAAAAAAAGTCCACTCATGTCACACTGCTGCAGCTGCCACATATAGTGTAAGTCATGTTGACTTTGGCCTGAGGACTAAAACTCCAAGGAGTGACTTACCTGCTCAGTCCGAGTTGAATAATTTACCTCGTCCAGGGTAGTTCAAACAATAATGGATGAGTGGGAGTTCCCCTTGGCACCTCCCCGGGGACATGCAGAAGTTGGAGCACCCACTCTAATTGCTAACTCTTGTCCAATAGAAGCTTTTAATTAGAGTGCATGGAGTGCGCTGGAGTCTTCTCGAAGCTCTGCTTGTCAGCCTTTGGCGTGACGAGAAAAGTGGTCCTCCTATGGCCACACTCATAACTGCGGAAATCACATAATGACTGTTACTGTAGGAAGGGAAATGAACAGAATCAATCCTGAGATCTCAAAATATCTTTGTTTATTGTTGTCTTGTCTGACCACTCATCCTTGGTCCAAATTAAAGCCCAGCCTATTTTTGCCAAAAGGCGGTTTATGCAACTGTGTGGACATCTTGATTGAGCACGACAAAAGTGCAATGAAGAGCCATCATACCAGCCCCCCCACCACCCCTTGTAAACTATTGGCGCCACAATCTCCGCCTCCGCTTCACAGGGCTGCCGACCAAGCATCTCCAAGCCACCCACCCTACCACCCATCCTCAACCCATATGCACTTGTCACCTTCCTAATGTACGTATACGTTACCATGGAAAAGTACATTTAATTATATATATTTTCACTTCTTTCATTTTGATTTTCAACATTTGCTGGAGAAGTTATTGCTTGATACATGATTGACTTGATTAGATTGTACCTCTTTACATTTCGTTGTTGTTACATCAACAAAATATTTCTGTTGTTGCCATTATTAGAAAGGCAAAATATTTTGCACGGTTGACGCCTACGCAGTACCAAAGAAGCGTTCTTTTTGTCCACGTCTGGCTTTGCACCATCCAATGCCCAAATTGTGAAAACAGGATTTAGCAGATTACGCCATTGTTGATTCGGTTCAAACATACGACAGTAGCTTCTCTATTTTTAGTACAGAAACCTGAAATTAAAAAAGGGCGTTTGGGATTTGTGTATTGTGAGTTGGGATTGTGGATGCTGTTGGAAATTGCAACTCTCAAATTTCCTTTCAATTGTTTTGCATGAATTCTTTTTTAAGGATGTGACTGCTCTAAGCAGGAGACAACTTTCCTCAAATTAATCACAGAGTCGTCCGTGCTTTTTCAATGCTTCTGATAACTACGGCAATTAGTTGCAACATCTGGGTCTGCTGGAAAGGAACAAGATGTTTTCTTCCTGCCAATGTTCTCTCGACAGTCTCTGAGCAAATGCGGCCCATTTTTGGCAGTCAATGGACGGGCTCTCGTCTTCCTCAAGTGATCTTATTCTCTACCCACAAGCACACGTCGACTACACCACCTACCACTTGCTCGTAATGCAGACACCGTGTGGGGGTTTGTGAACAGCAAGTTTAATTCACACGCCAGCTCGCTATTAAAATGTATTTTATACCTGATTATCATCGATTTTTTTTTTAAATGAATAGCCTTTCTGTTTAATGGAGAGTCTCACACTGCGTCTTCCATTTATCATTGTGCGTGCTGTCAAAAACAGAAGCTCCTGCTGGAGTCTGTGCATCTACGGTCGAGCGTTCTAGTCCGAGCTCACAGAAGTCCTCGGAGGATCCACAGAGCGAGGCTCGCCGTAGGACATACAGTCATGCTCATATTTTTACATACCCTGACAGAATTTGGCCATTTTCCGGATAGTAGGACTGATAGACTTTAAATTTACAGTTGGGGTATTGATCAGGTAAGGCCTTTTAAAATCGTAATAATAACCGAAATCGCCAAGATTTGGCCAGATAACCTTTACACATTTTGACATATCATATATCAAGAACCCAGTCCAATCCAGCGGCGCCTGGAAAACAGACTTTAAACCGATGATGATGATGACACACGCAGGTTTGAATGACTTTGTGACTAAATTGTAATATCCGTATATTTTTGTAGAGCTGTTGCTAGATTTCACGCTGTATACTACATCATGCAATCGAGAACAGATTATCATTTGGCATCGTAAAACAAAGCAAAATAAAAGTAAATATAGTGTGCAGTGTGATATGGTGAGATATCATCATCAAGCATATCGTAAAAAGTCAATGACCAGCATCTGTGTTCCACCCGGCGCAGTGAAACATTGGGAAACCAAATATTTGTCAACACAATGGTGCTTTTGTGATAAACAGCGTGTGAGACAGACAATAAACACCATGTGTTAGGCGCTTAACCCAAAATATGTTTGGATGGAGTAGATTGTTGAGCAGCACCAATCATTGCAACTGGCCAGCCTGAAGGATAAACATTGTTTGTGTCCAGTGGGCACAGAGCCAGAGACAACTGGGTTGTAATACCAACACAACAGTTCTGTTTATTTCAAAATGCTTCTGTGCTGAATAGAGACTCCGCCTGGGAGTCGGGATTTATCAAGGCATTGACAATGCTCAAAAGGGGGATTCAAAATCAGCGGGTTGCACCGGGTATCCGCTGTGCTATGCACGTCACTGCTTTCTATTCCCAGAAAATTTGGTTCTTGGAGGGTCTCTGCAGAGAATTAGTGACGTCTTTAACCTCAGGCTCTCCAGAGCCATTTTGCATTTTCTGTTACCTCAAGAGAGCTAAATTTGACATTTAGGTGGTGCTGTTTTGGGGGTAAGCAATACCCATGACATAACCACAAATGTTTGCGCGAATGGTCAGGATCGTTTTGCCTCTAATTCTATTTCCAATGACTGAATGAATATTAAATAAATACTTCTTTTAGTAAGTGGCAATCAGAGCGCTCTGTATGACGTGTATTAAGGAAGCGGTGCTCCGTTTGATAGCGGAGGCCGCTAGGATGTTTCCTGCTGACATTTTAGCTCACCCGTGCTCGGGATTATCGGACCGACGATAGAGCAGGGACACTTCTCCCGCTTCTCCCCAGCATCGTGCTTTGCTTCTGGAAGAGATGCAATCATAGATAGAAAATCCATTCCCCGAAGACATTGTGAGATGGATGTAGAATGAATAGAGGCTTGTTCACTTAAAAAAATCAATTTTCCTCATATCTACAGTAATATGAGATTTCTTGTCTACGGGGATCTGTGGCGACAAAACCAAGTCAAGCTGAGTATTTGTAAAGCTTAATTTTCAAGTTTAATGTCAGCAACAGAAATTGCTAACCATCCACGATCATCCATGAAATGATATCGTGCTTAAGTATAAGCTCCGAGTCAAAACAAAGTCAACACTTCAGGGAAGTTCATCCATGCTGAGATCCGCCAATCATAGCAAACATTCGGTGCGATTGCATTCTAAACGCACTTGCCAGGCACCGTAGGAGGCTAAAGACATGATGTCAGCAATAATCTCACGCTGCATGTAGGATTGATTCATTTTGGCTCACTCTTTCCCTGTGACTGCATTCACCTTTTCAATTTACTGACGCACGTTCTGGGATATATGTGAAGTCGACACATATTGATGCAAGATAATCGTTAATCGTGCACATCGTGTGCTGGCCACACAATGTGTGTTGATATCACGAGATGATCGTTGCAATATTTATGACTAATGGAGGGAGTATTCTTATTTCCCCACAGGAGCATCATTACAAGAGGAAGTATGAATACTGTATACTGAGCACATGTTTTGATAATTTGAAAAGGAGGAATGGAGTGCAAAAAAAACATGGTGCTCCAAGCATAGAAGGAACATCTTTCCTCACAGGAATTGTTAAGGAGACAATTAAAGTCCTCTTATAAAAGCCCTGCTGCGTAATGTTTTCCTCCTAAAAAATGATCACATTCTCTCTACCTTTATACACACACCAAAATAAAATAATATAATAAACACCAAAAATGTGTTGAAATTAATCTGCATCCTGGAGCAGCCATTTAACAAATGGAAAACTCCAAATGAATCCATGTCATGTTTCTACCAAGATGGCGATAGAGGGCTAATCAGTCTCGATTAATGTGGGAAGAGCAAAGGATGTGCGACAAAACGCTGCATGTTCAAGTGGCATCCATGTTATCGCTTTGCAGCGCTTAAATACGGCACCCACCCACCACTGCCATCGGCTCACAACACACACACACACCTCATTCACACATTCATTCATCACAATGAAAAAAAGTAGTGGTATTTAGACTAAATCATAAGTCGAACATTTCATTCTTCTTTCCTTTTCTCACATCATGTGCATCAATGCTACTCGACTCGACTCCTGCATATTTCTTTTATGAAATCCCACACTTCTCACCAGGTATGAAGATGTGAAGCGCGCCACATGAATCTGAGTGTCAAGGTTTATAGGATTACACAACCGGGCTGGCTTCGTTGCCGCATCAACAGCCTGTCATCTTGCTAGATCCTGTTCGCCAGGTTACCATGGTTACATTGGTTTATCTGCAATCAATGGAGTCCACTTTTGAATGATGAATCATCTCCATAAAACCTGCTAATATTTTTTGGGTAACTGTGTGAAGTACAAAGTTATGTAACTCATAACACTCTCACTTACACCTGTAGGGGATTTCAAGTTGTCATTTAACCTCTCATGCTTGAGTTTAGAATACGGGAGGACGCCGAAATATTGAATGCCATTGCCTGAGTGTTCCTAATGTTGCATTTCCGTCAGCCAACTCACATGGAGCGTGTTGTCATGTGTACGTACGTGTGGATGGATTGCAGAGTTGACATATGGTGTCCTGCTCTGGCAGATTCAACCCCCTGTTTGGGAACAAAGTGCCGAGGGCGAAATTGATTTTTTTTCCATTTTTTTTCTTCTTCTAAATTTGCCGTGGTGTGATGTTTTGCTCCATGCGCATTAATTGGCCTGTACATCTATATCTGTTTATCTTGCAGTTAAATTGATTTTCAACCTTGCATCAAAAAGATCTAATAGCCATCTGAGGATTTGCTTTCTCTTCACACTGAAATAACCTACTGTATTGGGTCACGTGGAAGATTTTTTTGTAATGTAAATCCAAAAGGCTTACACATCTACTACATCATCCAATTGATGTCCTGCCATTATCCCTCAACTCCCCAAGCAGAGCAAGTAACTAACACATGTTGTACATGAGTCCACAGAACAAAATCAAGCTCGAGGAAAACTTCAGAAAAGCGCAACCCTGGAGACCAGAGCACAATTTGCCGTCTCCTTTTTTTTTTTCCTGCGAAGCAACTGATGTATGAAAGCATGCTGTCATGAAGTCGCTTTGACACATGCTTCTCCTGCCCAGAGCTGCGCATGAGGAGCATAGCACTAAGGAGCAGCCGTTACTACACGCGTGACCTGCTTTTGGCTGGGCGACACACAGATGGGAGACCATGTGCGGGAATCATCACCAATATCAAATTAGTTGCCAGCTCAACAACACATCTTGTGAAGGACACCAAGCTAGGTTAATGGAGTTCTTGGATTTTAAATGCCTCATTCTACTTAATTTTTTTTCAATTGTTGCTTGAGCACTGTGGGAGGCATCTCACTTCCTCCTGCACACCAAGACAATAACAGCGTTGGTACATGGCCGATCCATCGGTGTGATGTCAGTCTGACAGATGGATCTAAAGTGCCCGGCTTGACAAGCTGCTGGTGACTTTTGCTGTTGCTCAGCACATTTTTCCGGACACTGCGTGTGCTAATCACGTGTTCCCTCTCACATTCGGTCAAAGAATTATAAAAGTGTGATTAGGAAATGTTTATCCTTGCCATAATAAACCTAATTCAAAACGAGAAATAAATGACTTAACCATGAGAACAACGATTTTTTTTTTAATGGGAAAAATATAATGATTATATAATTCGACTATCACCTCCAACGCACATATTTATGTTGTACGATGATTATCACGGCCACTTTCTGCCTTTGGCTGTGACCTTTCAGAGTTACTAATGTGTCAGCATGCGGTATCCCTGTGAAGGGGCGGAGCACATCATGCTGTGCCCGTTGTGATTTCACATCCTTTTGGAGAGATTGTTTTGATGGGGGGGCTGCCATACTGCACTTTTTCTGCCGGAGGATACATCAGTCATGGATGGTTACCAGCAGTGAGGCATACATTGGACTCATTACAGCACTTTTTAAGTTTCTCGTAATGAGGAATTATAACAGGTTGATTTGTATGGCTCGGCTGGCGTTTAGACAAGTTACAGATGCTGCGATCTCGCTGGTGACCGAGTATAAAGTCCTATTTCCCTCTTCATTGCCTCAATCTGCACACAAAAAGAGAAAGAAAGCTTCCCATCAGCCGTTGCTATAGCAACCCCAGCATGAGCACTGTGATACTACAAGGCCGCGGCTGCTGTTGTGATATCAGGCACTTAGAGAGAAAACAGCAGGAAGCTCTGACGAGAAGTACGCGGCTTGCTCGAGAAACAGTGGCGAGATGACAGGATGTCTCAGATAATTAGTTACTGCCTGTTACTATCTGTTACTGTAACCACTGTCACTAAAATGAGACTCTTGGTCCTAAACCCACTTTAGAGTCATGTGTGACTGGAACGAAGTTGTCTTTGTGATCAGAACATTGAGTTCCCATGAGAACATCTTCGAGGTGACACCTTTGTTCCAGAACAGAGAAATAACAGCTGTCTACTTTGTGGACAAATAAATGACTTTCCTTCATTACCACGCCAATGTGGATATAACCTCACTTGAAAAAGGGGAGAAATGACTTTAGGGACTCAATCATCAAGGCTTTAAATCTTTCAGCACCATTTTTCAATTTCATTTCAACAGATGCTATAAGCAAGTTATTCTCTCTGTAAAGTTCATCAAGTGGCACGAATCTTGTTTAATTTATCCCCCTGCCACAAACTACACACTCGCTCATTTCTCATTCCATTGGCTTCAACAACCTTCTAGAGCAGGGGGTTTCAACTTCTTTTGTCCAAGGGACCACCATTAGAACCAAGAAGCAACTCGGAACCACTTCTATGGCGGAATATTATTTAATTTTGCAGGATAGACCTATAAAGGCTATTTATTTGCATCTTTATGTTTATCATAGGAATCTCAGCTACATTTGACATAATTTGGATGGGTAAATGATTCACAAAACTAGCTGGAAAATAAAGTCTAAATTGACTTGAGGATTGAACCCACCACCTTCAAGTCAGTAGGCAGTCAGGAATCACCATGGGTGAGAAAAAATGAATGGCTAGGGATCTGAAAATGGGAGGGGGTACTTTTTTTCACAGCTTGACTTTTTCTAATAGGGCTTCTATTAGAATTGGTATCCCCCTGTGACTTTGCCTGTTCAAATTTGCTACACTTGGTGAAAACACCCCCAGGAAGACACAGAAAAAGTCCGTTGATTGTTCACAAAACTAGCTGGAAAATAAATCAAATCTAAATAATAAATCAATGTTATTTTTTTTAAAAAGTAACTATTTCTATATTCAATTTCGCGGACCACCTGCAATACCACCACGGACAGCTAGAAGGCCGCGGACCACCGGTTGACCATCCCTGTCCTAGAGCTAAAAAACTGAAAGGGAATTCTTATTAACCCGACAAACCTGAGTGAAACTAGTCAGAAGCTCGTTACCAAATGGCTGGAGTCATAAATGGCCAAAACATGGCCAACGTCCAGAGACAACAATGGTGTCATTGCGACCCGTTTAACTGTAACTAATCTGGCAAATCATCAATCTGGATTATTTTTATGTGACGGTCCAATTTTTTAAATGAAGTCTTAACTCACAGTGAAAGTGAGGTGACGTAGCCGTAGTTGCGTGTGCTCGCTGCAAGCATGCACGCATCTCTCCGCGTGTCCCCTCCCTCCTCCTCCTCCTCTTCTCCTCTCCTCTCCTCTTCTCCTCCACCCTGCTTGAAGCACAGCGGCACAACAGATGGTGCACTATACATTACTATAGCACATTTTTGTTCCAGAACAACTTTCATAATACGCACCTGGCACACATTTAACATATAGATATTCACTGCCGGGGGAAAAACTCGTCTTTTAACTCAAGACCGTTTCAAGACGGAATTTGGTGTTAAGGTAAGTTTGCTTCAAATGATCTTCTATGTAGAAAATCGCAGTGACAATGAGAATGAACTTCTATCTCGCTTTGTGTATATTTTTTAAATTGATTTATTCTTTTTTTATTTGACACCACAAGTTTGTTGCGGACGCACGCGACTGCGCTCTGCAAAGAATGCCATTCATCTTTGTCTTTTATTTGAGAAGAAAGAGTTTAGATTAAAACACGTTGCGTATTTCATAGTTTTCAATGCGCACCTGGCATGCACCAGTTCCATCCATCAGGCCAGATGCTGAAATTCAGGTGCTGCAACCTGCATCTCTTTATGGCTTGAATAAGTTTGTCAAGTTTAACATAGAGAGGAGACGCTCCTATATTATTAATTTCCATATTGCGTCTCATGTGACACTTAAGAAATCACTGCCTACCTACTATATAAATCGAATTCATCCAATTTAACAAAATCACCAAAACCGAACTTGACTGCACATTTTTTAGGACAATGACATATTTTAGCATCTCATTCCACATTTTAAAAAATTATTCATACATGTAGTTTTTAGGAAGTCATTCATTGCGTTTTGTATGTGAGTTCATGCAGATTGTAGTAAAGCCGCTTTGCAGCAGATGAGACTTTTTACTATCGTGCCGGTGCCACACTGACACTAATCTGTCTGATTCGTTCATGTTCTCCGCACTAGCTTGGGGACATTGCATATTTGTACTCTTACTCCCTTACACTGTAACCATGGCCACCATCTGCATTGCCTTGTAGTCCAAAATCCAAGCCATCCTGCTCTTTGCTGATAGTTTTGGTTCTCTATCAATCCACATACACAGTGATGCACAATGGGAACATTTCCACTTGGAGTTTGAAGTCATTCATCCATGCAGTCACCAATGAGCCATACGTAATGACTTGTTTGGCCCTAGAAGAGGTCCACACTTGCTGTGGGCCCAAGGTGGGCCATGGCAGTCACAGCTGCTGCTGATGGAAGGGCAGAAGATCATCAAATGGTCTGTAGCAATTTGTAGGAAACCAGATCCCCGGGGAGGGCTGCTTCAAGTGCTCTTGATTCCGTGCGCTACCATCTCATGGAAATGGGAGGGTTGCTTTGCAAATGAGGCATCGGGCTTAATAAAAATAGAAAAAACTGATGAAAGAGCAGGGCTCAAGAGGAAAGTGCAATGATTTTGCTTCTTCCAAAATAGATACATCGCTCTAAGCAATACCTTCGGGATTGTGCATACAGGTACCTCCACCCTCTGACTTAGTTTCAAATACTTTGTGCATTTTCACTGTCCACACTGCATTTAAATATTTGCGGACAGTACAGATTAAAAGTATAATGGCATTTTAGTGAGTCCTCGGCTATTTGGAGACTTGTGCAAGATTCTTGCTGCAGACTATTGAGACTATTCACATCCAAACACTGCAAATGTTGCACTTGGAGGTAATAAAGGAAAATAATACTGAATTTAAGATGTAGTGTTGACACCTGGTGGGATAACATTTATTTCTGAATCAAAAATTATAATCTTGCCCTTCAAGGATACCAAAGAAATTTGGTAAAGATTGCTTGAATTTTAGAGAAGCTGTGATTCATTTTTTATAGGTGCTTGAGCAGCTTTATCTTCCTTTGAAATTGTAAATGTTGCTCCTCATATCATGAGGCATGATACTGGCAAGAACGAATCATTCTCTCAATCAAGGATCACTTACTTGAATGCCACTTTTACGACGCTCTCTTTTCTTGAGTAGTACTCCAAATCGCAAACCGAGACTAATTCATCAAGTGGATCTCAATTGCTCGAAGTATCAATTACTAAAGTGTCGAGCTGTCCGGCAAAAGGGGATTGTCTACCCGCAAGTCTTCTCCATAGTGGAAGCGTTCCTCACAGCATCAAAGCGCCATGCCATCCACAAATAGAATGTTTGAAGGGGAATTCTAAATGGAAACGGATGAATATTTCACCTTGGCATTGATTCATGCCCAGACTCTTAATGAAAATAGATGTGGGCTTATACTTCAATTGATCTTGCCCCACAAGTGATGGACATGCTGGGCTCTTCATTGCTGACATTACAGCCTGATCTTTTTTCACTAAACTTTGATTTAGCATGGTCCACATTGCGGCTCACGATGATTTCCTCCATCACAGGATTTTGCTGTAATGGTTTAAATTCAATGTGCGTAATGCAAAGTCTTAAGTGAAACAACTGCATGTCAACGGTAAACATCATTAGTTAATTTAATATTGCCTACCCCCGCTGGTTAGAACGAATTGTAATCCCTCCACCCACAGAAGGATCGGCACAGCCGCTACCAGTGCACTTTCAATCGCTTGCTGGAACAAAGGTAGCAAAATAAACACCAACACATGTTATAATGTTCTTTACGGTCGAATAACACGGGAAATTCACTTTTATTAAAGTTGCATGACAACCGGCCGTGCATGACTCCAATAGATGGACTTCTATCACGCTCCAGTGTGCTTTCTGTCGACCTTTGAATCAGAACTTAATGAAGCACAAGTGACATTCTGAAAATATGATTTGATCACTACTTCAAGTTGTCTTTTTTTTCCCATCAGTCACAAGTCAGTAATATTTATTTAATTTATTAATTTATTTATTTATTTATTTATTTATTTATTTATTTATCTATCTATTTATTTATCTATTTATCCATCTATCTATTACCATTTTTATATTTATTTATATAGATATATATATTTATTATTTATTACCATCAGAGGAAAACTATTTCCGCCATTATTGTACCAGTGGTCTACAACTCAGTTCATTAGATGAGTGACAGCTGGTAGCGACGATCCTTTATGATACTTTTGGAATAGGTTTTATTTATAACTGAGGAGTGATCCTCGTGATTTTATCTTTCATTGCACTTTCAAGACAGACAACAACAGGGGAAAAATACGTGCGCCCTACATATGTGCCGTATGAAACATTCCCCCACCCCCAAAGCAGAAACAGTACAGCACTGCCGTGGCACACTCGGAGACTTTGTAACCAAGGCAACCAACAACAGTCACAGAGAATGGTCAGATTAGCAACTGAGGTGTGGGGGGGAACCGATTCCAATGTTACATGAAGCTACCTGAAAAGAGTCAAGGTGTTTTTCAGAACAACCATGAAAACAGAGCTTAATGGCGTACTTTTTCAATCAATCGGATAAATATGCCAAACTTCCAGTTCAAACTGGGGAACAGGTGAAGAAAGTGCATCAGGTAAGAACTTGGTGGCTATGGTTGCTCCATAAGCGACAACAACTCCCAGCAACTCACCAGCTCCCACCATACTGACCTCCTGTCACAGTATGAAGCTGGCATGACGCCGCTCCACCCGGCTTGTTCTCGCAGCACGTTGGGCGCTCTCCTCGTTGAGCGCCGCCACACATCACAAGACTGCAAAACAGATTAAGTGCATCGACATGAGGCAGGAAAACCGAGGCAAGTATATTTAGGTACAGACTGCTACTATTGACTGGAGAAAGGCCTCCGCGATTACGTTTCCTCATTTACGTGGGTGGAAAAGAAACTCGAGTCTAGCTTTGTGAAAGATGGAATTTTTTTTTTTTGTAGTGTGGCAAGTCTGCTCTTCGAGCCCCATTAGTTGAGATGAGAAAGGCAAAGCATGCATCAGAGGATCAACCCCGTGGGCTTTTAGTGTTACGTGTCCACTTTTGCTGCAGCCACTTGTTTGCTTCAGATGAGTCAGTTCGTTAAAATTGGCTCCATCCTTCCTGCCTGCCTGCAGAGTTGCATTTCATTTCAGCCAATGTTGTCACAGAACACAAGTTAGATTGGAAATGAAAACAGAATTTGACTGTACATCAACCTTAACCTTCTTTATGTTTTGCAGGACTAGTAAATGTGGTTACTACTCGATCGCACTTAGGGTTCTTCAAGGCCATATGCAGAACCACTTACTAAACTCTATTAGGTCTCACAGTAGGACTTGCGCTCGCCCTCGTTGGTTGAGTGGACAGCAGCAGGCAAAGTTGTTTTTTCTTAAAGAATATGTGGTCTCCTGTGGAAAGAATGCTAATTCACCAGTGTTACCATGGCGACCGGCCTGATATCTGGCATTTCTATTACACGTAAGCATTTAGGTCATATGCTTTTGTGACTCGGTTGGTTTGAAAGGTGGCCGAGAATTGTTTAGCTGCGCAGGAACTGACCCAAAAACTGGTTATTGGACAAGAACCATAAATTCAACATGAGCTGGCAGTGGTTTCTCTCGAGAAGAATCTTGTCAAGTGAAGAAACCACTCAAGTATTATTGGTGCAGGACAGCATCCTTGTGTTGTTAATTTTAAAACAAGCGCTACAAAAAAGGATGGATGAAACTTTGGGGTTAAAGCACAGATGTCAAACTCAAGGCCCGGGGGCCAGATACGGCCCGCCACATCATTTTATGTGGCCCGCGAAGACAAATTGTGCATCAAATTCATGTGTCATTACTAGAATTGCAAATTGTTTTCACTTTTAATATCTTTTTTCTTAAATATTTGACCAGTTTTTACTCATCTGATTTGAAAATGAGTTATTTGTCAGTTCGTTTCATACATTTATTTGGGTTGACAGTCATAATGGCCCTCCGAAAGAAGCTATGACTACAATGCGGCCCGTGACAAAAAACAATTTGACACCCCTGGGTTAAAGGAAGTGAAATTCTGTACAATAAACCACGTTGAAAATGTAAATGAAGCAAATATAAACCTTGCCTCTGGCAAACCAATGCTAGCAAGATACGCAGAGTCAGCTTCTTGAATTGGGTTAATAATTGATGAGACAAAACTGCAGAATTTCTTATTCAGGATGGATTTGTGTAATCTAGACAAAAATAAATAAAATATGTTTTGGCCTTTGATTGACCGAGAGGAGCTGTACAGATTTTACATCCATTTTCGCGGCAAAACTGACAATCAATAGCTTTGCAGGTGTGAAGTTTCTCTAAGCAGAAACAAGCATGTTTCTGTTTGTCGGTTTTATTGCAAGCAAGCGGCAAGGTGCTGTTTACCGGCTTTGCAATAACATAAATATGATTTAAATGCTTCGGCTTCTAATGAGACTTCCCTACCCCAAAGCGAGACGATAACGTTCAGGTAGGTGGCGGGTACAAAGAAAAGCGCCAGCGGGCTGGTTGATGCATAACAGTGCAACTTGCATGATTTTACCATCACGCCGTCTTGCTTTTTTTGACGACAAGCATTAATTTGGCCATTAGCCGCTGAGTGAGGGAGGTGAGGCTTTATTTTCACAAGCTATTACTCAATGGGACTTAAATACGTACTGTAGGTGTGACAGCACAGCAGGAAACAAATGAATAAGATCCTAAAATGAAATTGCATTCCACAGGCTCCATATAACAAACAAATGAGAAATTGAAAAGATTCTCAAGAATTGTGAATCTGAGCTATGCGCTAAGTTGATGTGGGATTTGAGGACGGCTGAAAGGAGAAGCTTGATAATTATTACTACGCTTGCCACGGTTGCCATGTCTGTGCTCTCTGTACACTGTAAAAGCAAACGCTCCGGGATATAAAGATTCCGAATCCAAGTAAAACATGAACCGCAGGGGCTTGTGAAACACAGCAGACAAGGAGACCGTTATATTAATAATTCAATTAATTGTGTATGCATGGCTACTCTTAAACCGCACTATCTTTATTTGGATCCAAGCAGCCTACTTATTTATTTCACTTTCCATCTCTTCAGTGACTTTCTATGTGAAATCCCGATCTTTTCTCCTCGTTATATACTTTTCATCACTATATTGTCGTCTGCTGTTTCTCGTCAGTGCGGCTCTAATTGGTGCGGAGAAGGGAAACTCAGAGCATTGTTCAAATGTGTTGTTTGGTCACAGAGTGCTCCAAAAAAAAAAGGATTGCCAGAACCCAACGAGTCAGTCAGTAGGGATTGAAAAGGTTTGAGCACGAGTTGCTGACCAGTTAAGAATATAGAAACTCAACAAGCTGACGATTAACGGCATGCATGTGGACAAGGGTCAGCACAAAATGATTTAAGAAAAAAAATGGCTCTCTGAACTCCTGTTTTTGTTTGCGTTCCTTGCTTGATGCGAGTGGGCGACCTTTGCTGGCTCTGCATCTCTTCATGTCACTTTCACTTTACCGTCCGTGGGATAAATGCTTTGGCTCAGCAAAGTTGTACTCGGAAAGAGATTCTGTGCACGGAAACAACGAAGGTATGGTTAAATATTTTTAGAGAACAACGAGCAGGTCAGATAATGTAATTTTACGATCAAATACAAATGGATAAACGGGGTGGATTTGTACCTCAGCAGTTAGTTTGTGTGTCTGGGTCAAAGCTATGCTATCAGTCAACACATTTTAGTGATTAGGCAAGATTGCATTTCCTGCTGCTGCTAGCATAAGGAACTACATCCTCGGGAAATTATCTGTCATTACTCAAATGTGAGTGATTATCCAAAAAAAAAAAACTTGCTTCAACATCAGCAAGTTTTGGCAAAGATGCATTTGATGTTTATTTTTCAAATCCATCCCGCCCTCCCGCCTGCGCGGTGTCTTTCTGGCTCAGCAACTTACGGAAGTGCTGACGACTCAGAGCGGTCGCTGATTTACTGAAGTGGAGTTAAACAATGCTGAGCCTCAGCATTTACCAGCCACATTTTATACGAACCTTCCGCCATGACTAAGATGAAAAGCCGTTCTTGTCCTCTATGTGTACGAAAACAGCAGTAAGAAAACATTTGAACCGCAAAAGGTCATCGTAAATTTCCCCAAAGCAATACTGACACGTTGCCGCTCTCCCAAATACAAATATGGTGACTTTTTGGTTGGAAAAATATGATTTCTACACAATATGAGATCAAATCATAAACTCGCCTAAGGAAATGACTGCCATGATATCGATGGAAAAAATGATCTTGCTATTCATCTGTTTGTCCCAACAGGTCCGGAGTGGCTATGCCATTTGGCTGTTTAACAATTGGCGAAAAGAAGGATTACCACAGTCCTTCAGAAGTGACCGACAAGTATGACATGGGTCAAATTGTTAAATCGTGAGTACTGCAAATATCTCCAAACTTCAGTTTAATGTCTAATTATAAAGTGGAAGCGCTGAGTGTTGAATATTTGGATTTTGTTGCCCCCCCCATATATATAATCCCAATGTACTTTAAATAATCAGTTTCAAGGTTTGGTTAATTCCTTGAAACATGCTGAAAAAAAAAAAAAAAAAATTAGGACAACATTTATGATGTGACATTCAACTTTGGAGGCTGTTCTTGTTTCCAGGGAGGAGTTTTGTGAGGTATTCCGGGCCAAGGACAAAAACACGATGAGAATGTACACATGCAAAAAGTTCCTGAAAAAGGATGGAAGGAAGGTGCGCAAAACTGCAAAAAATGAAATCCTCATTTTAAAGATGTAAGTTCCTTTGTTTTAAACTACGAATGCTTTTGTTAGCGTCTCTGCTCACATTTGATTATTTAAAACTCCCTTAGAGACTCAAAGACCCTACATCTAAAAATCGACATCTTTGATGTTGTTGAGTTTTTAGCATTAATAATCCGTATGTAGATATCATCACAATAATGATGTAGCATTCAGCTCCTGTTTCCAACGTCAAGTTACTCTCAATTACATTTATTTACAGTTTAAGCGTCAGCAAGAAAGACGTAAGCAGTTTATTATTGTCAACGGCAGCGAATAATTGCTGCGGAATGCAATTAATGAGCAGAAGAGGCTTCCGTTTTAAGTCTTAATGTAATATAGTTAATCAGTAGGGGAATCACAGTTTGGCTCCTGATGAGCTTCCCTTTTTTAATGCTGCGGATAGAAACACATGCTTACTTGCTAATCAACATCACTTCATTTCAATTCATCAAGTTTCTCTCAACGGGCTTTATTTGTGATGCCTCAAAAGATAATAAGGATGAATTTAATTATATATATATATGGCTTGCTGCATACTCTTTTTCCAAATGGATTATGTAACAGGTTTGATTTTTTTTTTGGGTCAAATTTGACTGTTTGTAAACAAATGGATGAAAGCTTTCTCATCGTGACTGTTGGTCTCCTCAGGGTGAAGCATCCTAATATTCTCCAATTGGTGGATGTCTTTGAGACTAAAAAGGAATACTACATCTTTCTTGAACTGTGAGTTTGAAGGAGGGGGAAAGGGCTGTTTGTATTTTTGTCATTAATCCGGCCTGCCATGTTGATCGTATAGTAACAACTTCATTCGGGTGACGTCCAGCTTTTCAAGTTTTTTTTAATTACAGAAATAAATGTACACCATGATTTTCTCTCTCAGTGCAACAGGAAGGGAAGTATTTGACTGGATCCTGGACCAAGGCTATTACTCAGAGCGCGATACCAGCAATGTGGTGCGCCAGGTCCTGGAAGCTGTCGCTTACCTCCACTCCCTGCAAATTGTCCACAGAAATCTAAAGGTGTCATGTGACTCTCTTTCAGAGCTTTCACATTCTACATTGACTTCTACATTCAACATGATTGTGACATTTACTTTTTCTAATGGGCACAGTTGGAGAATTTGGTTTACTACAACCGCCTGAAGCATTCGAAAATAGTCATCAGTGATTTCCATCTTGCCAAGTTGGAGAATGGATTAATCAAAGACCCCTGTGGGACACCTGAATATTTGGGTGAGATTTTGAAGCATATAAAAACACGAATGAAACAAATATAAATTGTACTCAATAATTGATCCAATTTTTTTGTTCCTGTGCAGCTCCAGAGGTGGTTGGCAGACAGCGATATGGTCGACCTGTGGACTGTTGGGCAACAGGTGTCATCATGTACATTCTGTGAGTTATGATTTTAATTACTACTGATAATTTATTGCATTCTGCATTATAGTGACTCATGCTAAATCAAAATATTTTTTAAAATACATACCTGTATTGAATTACAAAGTTAGGTCACGCATGCTCAATTTTTGAGAATACTAGAGTAGGCTAATGTTTCTTTGTTTTTTTGGAACTTCTTATCTTTTTGCAAGTGTAGACTATCAGGCAACCCTCCTTTCTATGATGAGAGTGATGAAGATGATTACGAAAATCATGACAAGAACCTGTTCCGAAAGATCCTCGCAGGCGATTATGAGTTTGACTCTCCATACTGGGATGAGATCTCAGATTCAGGTACTTTTATATTATTATATTGGCATTCTTTTGATGTAAAAGTGAAATATTCCAACATAAAATGTGACATCCATCAAAAGAATCAAGCCTTTTTTGAAGTTTCCATTCGTTTCCTTGTGACAGCAAAGACTCTGGTTTCACGTCTGATGGAGGTGGATCAAGAGCAGAGACTGACAGCCCAGGAGGCTATCAACCATGAATGGTAGCCGCTGTAGAACTTTCTTTTGTAAACACGAGCAGAGAAATTGAATACCAGATGATTTCTGTGTTCTCTGTCCCAATTTTTATAAAACAGGATCTCCGGCGGCGCAGCGTCGGATAAAAACATCAAGGAAAACGTATGCGCGCAAATTGAGAAGAACTTTGCTCGAGCCAAATGGAAGGTGAGTCCCCTTCTTCTAGATGGTTGAATTTTCAAACATGACGAGCATATTGATATTGACAGAAAGCTGTGCGGGTCACCACCATCATGAAGAGACTGAGAGTAACCGAGCCAAGTAACAGCCAGGCCTCCAGTCCGGCCGCCAGCGCCACAGACGACCCGGCATCTCGCGAGGCTGACACAGACCCGTCCGCAACTTCACCTGCTTCTGCCGCACCACCCCAAACCATCACGGAGATAAACGTGCTGGAGTCTGTGGACGGGGCGGAGCCACCGCCGCAGGAAGCAGAGCCCACGTCCGGCTGCAATGGAGATACCGTGGCTCCACTCCATGGTGGCAATGACGCGAAGGATGAACAAGGCTAGGTCACCCCCCCCACCCAACTTGCTCGTACCGCTGTGACCTCTGCAGACCCTTCAACCCCTGCACACTGTACATTAGCTGCTAGCATGGTGACGCTTCTTTTTCACTTGCAGGATTATTCTCTTTTGGAGGCTGTGTGCTAACTTTCCTGAGTGCTCTGCATTGCATTGGGATTCTATTTAAACAAATTGCATCATCTTTTACCAGCCCCGAGTGTAGAACAGCGTCTCTGAAATATTTCCTTGAGTTTTAGAGGGATGAGCAGATTTGTTGTCAAGCTGTGGCTTAACAAAGACTTTTTTTTCCTGTTATGTCTCTGTGCTTAGTAGAAGAAGAATTTAACAAGTTGATTCTCTTTTTTTAAAAGCTGACTTGGGAAATGTCTCTCTGCCAGTACTTGCTCTTAAAATCGGAGAAAGGTTTAGACTTAAAAACTGTGTTAAGGTTGCGCTTGTCATATCTACCGTACCTTTCACAAAGCTGACACGGCCAAGTGTTTGACCCTGGCGTGATCTCTCACATAAGCACAGAACAACAAAACTGTTTGGTCCTTTGCTTACTCCGTGCTCAGGAAAGAACCTCATCGTTGTAGGTCAAAACATTTTGTACATAGACAACTTTGTAGAAGTAGCTAAAAGAGCATGCCTTCTCACTTTTTGCTGTTCATGTTGCATTTAAAGTCATAGAAAAAGTTTACACACCCCTGCTCAAACAAATGCGAGGTTTTTGTGTTGTGTAAAATACAAGACCAAGATAAACACTTTTTCCCACCATTATTATGACCTATAAAAAAAATTTTTGAGAGGGGAAGTAAAAACAACTCAATGTGGTTGCATTAGTGGGTGTGCACACTTGTGCAACCACCTTATTTCAGTTATTTTCTCTTTTATAGATTTTTCCCAATTGCGTCATACACCTTATAGGTTACATTCATGGTGAGAAAAGTTTTAAAGACTTAACTTATTTCTTTTGGTCACAAAAACCTTGTTTCTGAACAGGGGTGTGTAGACTTTTTATATATTCACTGTACACAGCCACTTGGTGGTTCCAACTTTACACTGACATCCAGCGTGTTTAAACCGTTGTAAGATTGTCCTTAACTTTGTTTCGTCCTCATCTCACGGCAGCTCGAAGCGTTTTAAAATCAACGTGTAGCTTTTCTTTGCTAAAAGCATCACAATAGACTTGATGCCATCCAAATTGATTATATTTATTGTTTGGTAACATCTCACATATCATATTTACTCCTGTACCACATTAACTCACGTCATATGTCTTTCATGTAGTTCACATACATTTTTTAATCAACACTCATTTTAAATTTAGCTGACATCTTTAGATCTACTTGATGATGTCCAGTAATATCAATTCCTCCCCATTCTTGGCACGGGTCTCCTTGAGCATTAATTATGAGCCACAGAAGAAGTTGGAAAGAAAACTGAGCAATACTTGACAGGCTGCAGAAACTGTGATTCTCGCTGTCCTTTGGATTGTCCGCGTTAATGTTGTTGTTGTTAGAAATCTGCCGTCCCTGCCAAGCAGCCATTTGGCCACCAAGTCAATGGGAGACCGTTTGTTTTTGTGCGTACGCGGACAGGCGTTGTTGGACCACTTGATGTCCTGAGCTAACACCCTAAAACACGAGTCCATTAGAAAACAAACAGACTGTGCACATTTTGTCATCACTAAAAATATTGTCCATAGCATAGAAGTGATGAAGAAATATGTATTTTGGATAAAAAATGAGACAACGTATTTAAAGATTGATTTGTTGCTGCAGTTTAACATCTGTTTGTGCTGAAGATAATTCTATTATTATTTCTTATGGTGTTTTTGATATGATGTTAATTCTGAATTTCAGAGATGTTTGTATGATTAGATGATGTAATGTAGTCCATCCTGTGTTTTTTTTAGATAACAAAAAGAGTCAGTACTGTTTGAACACTGTGTGTCCCCATAACACTTCTCACTGTAGTGTTCCGTGTCTGCCACAGTATTTTGCGGTTGTGATGTTTGCCAGGACTAGTGGTCCTAATTTGCATTTGTGGGCTCTGTAATGTTCTACCTGATTGAGTTGATGGTAATAAAATTTAATTCATTGTATCTCTGATCAATTTTTGCGTTCTTGCTGAGAAGTCTCTTTCAGTGCCATGAAAAATCATTATGATTTCAGAAAAAAAAAGCCTACATCCGCACTCGTGCTATCCATAAATGAATCATCTTTTTCCGACTTTTGCATATGCAGATGAGTCCCTCTAGTGTCAGCTCTATTTCCCATTCTCTAAGCCTTAGAAAAATGCCTTAGAGTCTAAGGCAGTGGTCCCAACCTTTTTTGCGCCACGGACCGGTTACGTGTCAGAAATATTTTCGCGGACCGGCCTTTATATAAATAAATAATACATTTAGATCAGGGGTGTCAAACTCATTTTTTTTTTCACGGGCCGCATTGCAGTCATAGCTTCTTTCGGAGGGCCATTATGACTGTCAACCCAAATAAATGTATGAGCACCTCATATTATATGCAGTAAAAGCTACAAAACAAATTGACAAATAACTTGTTTTCAAAATCAGACTAGTAAAAACACCTCATATTATATGCAGTAAAAGCTAGAAAACAAATTGACAAATAACTCATTTTCAAATCAGATGAGTAAAAACGTCAAATATTTAAAAAAATAGATATTAAAAGTGAAGACAATTTGCAATTCTAGTAATGACACACGAATTTGATGCACAATTTGTCTTAGCGGGCCATATAAAATGATGTTGCGGGCCGTATTTGGCCCCCGGGCCTTAAATTTGATTTATAATTTAGATAAATAATAAATTTATAATAAATATATAAATACGATGAAATAAAATGATACGACTGGCATAAAAACAAGTATTAACGACATAAAAATAAAACTCACCATTAGTTGAATTAGTGGGAGTATGTTTCTCAGAAGCGAGCCGGTCCCATCTAGGCGTAATCGGGGACGATAACACCCGAAGTGGTCAAGGTTTGTTTTTTAGGCAATAAATCCATATTTTAAGTAGGACTCCAGAAATGTTCTTTTAAATGCAGCTTTCCGATTCTTAGAAGTCGTAGCCTCTTCTTCTTCCGTCTCCTCATGGGGCTTTTTTCCCTTTCTGAGGAAGCTTTCCAAACATCTTTGTTTCTTGCTCACTTTTGCTAGGCTTACCTGGCTCGACTGAGGTGACGTCACGTGACCGAGCGTCTTCACCTGAACCGGCGGATGTAATTGGGAAAGAATCGCCAATTTTGAAAAAAAAATTCAAAATAAAGTCTTATTCTTTTTTGCAAGCTTTGCGGGCTCGACTGGGGAAACATGTCATGTGACCGGGACGAGCGTCTTGACCTAAATTAATTGATGGTCGATTAAAAAAAAAAAAAAAAATCTGTGCGGCTTGGTGCCCGGTACCAAGTGACCCACGGACCGGTACCGGTCCGCGGCCCGATGATTGGGGACCACTGGTCTAAGGCATTTTTTTTTCTTTTTATTTAATCACGCAAGATTTGATCCCTTATCAGGTCCTATTATTCAATAACAGCAACGGCGTAAAGATGAGACAAGTAAGCGGGTTATTTATCTGCAAATGTAAAGAGTATTTTACACAAATGTGCATTCTTAACACTTGAACAGATACAACTTTATTCAGGGCAGAACATAGAAAACATCCAGGATCAAGTTCATCACAATGAGTGGGGAAAGCATTCCATTCTTATAAAATATAGAGCTTTAATTTATTAGTTGGCAACAACAATGGACTGGGATGGTACAAGTAATTTGCACATTTAGGTCAGTACGTAACGTCCCCTCATTTTGTTTAGCTTAGTTTTTCTAAATCTGATATAGCAAAAAGAATGCAGAACCTAAAGACAAACTTTTTTTTGCATGAGTATTTTTCTTGAGCCAAACCACAAGTGACAAGAGTGTTAAAGGCCTAATTTGTCTAAATTAAATAAATCTTTCTTTAGTTTGTAAACATTTGTTTTTAATTACTTCAGGACTGTCACAACCATTTACTGTATATGAACTCAGTCATTTACATGGAGAGTACAAATAAATGGTACTATACAGTAAAGTCATTTTAAAACATACCAAAAAAATGTTGAATGTCCAGTTACAAATGATTATTTCTGTTTGTTTGGAGCTGCAGCACATTCAGATTTACCCTTCTATCAAGTGTATTGTGCTAGCAATTATTCACAAAGCCTATTATTGATCCCTTAAGGTAGGAACAGGAAAACAAAACAGACCACACATACACCTTATTAGAAACGCAGTACAAATACATTTTCATGCACACAAAGAAAGCCAGCTTCCCAATATTTGGTTAGTGTCACAACATTGTTACAATGCTCAGTTGTGTATACAGTAAATGGAAATCTCCTTTCCTAACACAGATGTGAGAAGAACAAAAGTTCTATGAACCTATTGCCAACCTAAACCTTTTTTTTTTTTTTTTTTTTACATTATTCACAGATGTCTACAAGTGTGCTTGTTGCATTTGGCCCTTAAAACTAAAAGAATGCCCTTTATACAAAACCTTGACTTTTTATTGCACCGCAGTCTCAATATAGAGGAAGTTTGCATTTGATAAAGCCCCACCATTGCATCATCTATTTTTGTCCACTGTATCGTTCACGTAAGAATAACTCGCAGCAGAATACATTTGATAAAAAGAAGACTTTTTTTTTTTTTCTTATCTTCTGGTTAAAACAGTGTGAATATTACCGAGTGAGGAACTCTTCCTATTCTTCATGTCCATGGTCCCCTAAATGTCAGTCCACATGCATCCATGTCGGGGTTGTGCGCCAGGCGTTTCTGCAATACGGCGCCAAGAAACAACAGCGATCCCGTCACCTCTTATGAGCAATTCCTTTTTTTCCCCTGTCACATGAAGAGCTTCATAGCTGGGCTCCCTGCAGCTCACACACTCCATAGCACAAAGTGTCTCCAATGTCATGTGACAGACGAGCGTTGTAATGACAGTAACAGCGACAATAAATTTAACAACAACAAGATTTGCCCCAAAGTTACCTATACACAAGAGCCCGTTTTCTTTTAAGTACAAATAAATCCACAGAATGACAGGCCTACTATATACAACCTACAATAAATACTGAAGTAGCATACGCTTTGAAACGATGGATGTTGGGGTGTGTGTCTAAGCCTCTTTTTCTGGTTTGTGTATATATTTTTCATCTTGTTGCTTCACTCAATGAGTCCCTCCCAGTTTTGAGGGTGGGGAAGGTGGTCGAGGAAGGTGTTTGGCCTCCTCATGTCTCTACGTCCTCCTCTTCTTCCTCCGCCATGTCCCCATGATGCCGGCGATTGCGAGGCTTCTTGTGCTCCTTGAACTCTTTGAGGTCTTTGACCTTAAGGGCACCCGGCACGGGGTCTCCAAACTGCCAGTAGTCCTGGCAATATTGATTAATGAGGCTCATCTCGGGCTGGCTTAGAATGGTCAGCAGGTCCTTGTATTGGACTGTGCTGGGAGTCCACTGGGTGCTGGAGTGGAGAGAAGATGGCAGCAAGCCTACGCCGCCTTCTACCAGGGCGTTATTGACGGCACGGCCTGACAGCACCACCAACTGTAGCTTGACGAGAGTGTGCTTGAAGTTCTTCTCCGTGGCAGTGCACTGATACATGCCAGAGTCGGAAGGCTGCAGAGACCTCAGGAGCAAACCTTGCTCTGTTTTTAAGATCCGACCATCAGAACGCATCTGCACAGAAAAAAACAAACCATGATGTCATTTTAAGCAGAAAACAAATCAAGACTTCCCACCAAATAAAGTTGAGAGTAAACCGAGACATCATTTCAGTATACTGTATATGCCATGGGGAAAATTCTATTCGAATGAGCACATATTGAAGGTTGAATAGCCTCAGAGAAAAGAAGCTGCTTGGAGTCCAAGGGTCCACACTCTATATACTATGACCTTTCGGGTATTTTGCATAATTCAAGAGTGGCAGTGTCCCTGCAGTGCCTAAGAGAAAAATAAACCAGGACTTCACTGAAGAGATAAATAGACAGGAGTGAACTGATCAGTTGGTCTGCATTAAACCGGAGTTGTATTCTTCTTTTCTTCAAAGGGAATTATTTATCTCAAAGTTTAGGGCTGTTCTAAGAGATAAATCAAAATGCCATGCGCCTCACTAGCATTGGCATCTTTGAAAAGCACATTTTCTTGCATCTCACCTCCTTCCTGCGGTCGCTGTTATCTCGCTGTAGATGCCATTTGATGACAACATGCGGGGAGCGGGCCTGACACTCCAGGAACGTACTGCTTCCCTCCACCCCGTACTGTATCATCTCAAGAGTATTCTTATTAGCTGCAGGGCAAAAAGGAGAGAAGCGTTACCATGGCAACAAAAGACTCATTACCATCAGCTCCCTTCACCCAAAAATCTTAGGAGTGACAAATCAAAGCACTTGGCTTCCAGACATTACCATAAAATTGACACAATATAACCATTAGGGCCCATTACAATGAGTAACGCTTTTAAGAAAGACAACAAAAGCGTCAACAAAAGCAGAAAGGCAAACTTGGGGACGGGCTGAAAAACAAACACCTCACCGTTGGAGTTGAAGCCTCGACACTGGCGGATAGGGTTTCCGTATTTAACGTCCTGTCTTCGGCTGCGTCTAAAGGGGTCAGACCTGTGGTGCGAAATCAAAAAAAGCATTAAGCCATTTAAAGCATTCAACAACAGATAGTATGATGATTACTTTATCTAAGATAAAGATGCATAACTCAGAAAGACTTTCCTATAGAAATTCATAATAATGAATCATCCAGTGTCCAATCTATTCGGACAGTCACAAAGTTTTAAATGTGTGCTGGCGCTCACCTTTTCTGGGAAGCGGAATAACGGGAGCACGACTTGCCATCCCAAGCGCAGTACGGGTCTCTGGCTAAACAGCAGTCGGCACACGCTTCGCCATAAACATCACAGCGGTGAAGCGCCAGCTGGGTCAGCCCGACCGCAGATGACACGTACAGCTGTTGCTGGTGAGAGAAACCGAAAGAAAATGTTGGTGCAATGTCAAATCAGGCAACACAATGCTGCTCTCGAAAAAAGCACAACTGAAAAACTAAGGTAACTCAATTGATTTCGCTTTTTCCCTCCACACACAAAGGATAATAATCTATGATCATCAAAATAATCACAACAAAAAGGGCTTAACTGAAAGGCTAACAAAAAAAAAAAATCCATCTGAGCCGCACTTAAAATATGTTTCAATTCATGTTCTCTACCCTTAAACATAAAAGTTGTACAAACATGCTTACCCTTTTAGAAGACACCTTCATTGTTGTAATTGGGGTTGCAACCTTAAACATAAAAAAAAAAGGTCAACGTGGTTTCTCTATCTACTATGGAAATTGTCAAACAAAGGAATGTGAGGTAAGGAGCAATTATAAAGCCTGAGCTATAGAATATGTAAAATATAAAATGTATATATATTCAATATACGAATATGTGCGTGTTTGTTTATATGTATATATGAGTATATTTATATAGAACACCAAAAACCAATGCTCACCCTGAACACCTCAACTTCCTCCAGTACTAGCTCCTCAGTCTGCAGGTCATCTCTGGGAACAACGATAACTTTCTGAACTGTTCCCTTGTCTGTGGGAAAAACAAACACACACACACTTATTTCTCTGAGGAGCCTCCGACAGATGATAATTCTCACATCAAGAGCAATTGTATTTTTTTTATTGAAAGTTTCTGCCAATGAGTTGCTTTAATAAGTCAAACCAGCAGGTACCACACCAGCACAAACTGTAAGAATGATTTTATTTGAATTATAAATCCCTCTATGGGATTCTCTCAACAGGTTGTCCACATCGTGACATCATTAAAGAGGTGACTCCTAGTATTTGTAAAAAAAAACTCACCAGTTCCCAAGAAAAGCACTTCATAGTTGCCATCCG
This sequence comes from Syngnathus scovelli, assembly GCF_024217435.2. Taxonomy (NCBI): domain Eukaryota; kingdom Metazoa; phylum Chordata; class Actinopteri; order Syngnathiformes; family Syngnathidae; genus Syngnathus; species Syngnathus scovelli. Next base: position 3,766,233 of record NC_090857.1, on the reverse strand, counting down.
CAGCGGTCACCTGGTCCACTGCAATAGTGGTGAACTCATAGTCCACGTTGGTTCGCACCACTAGGGGGCGCTTGTGCACTGGGTACACTGAATTGTACATGGCTGGGTGATTCCTCATGAAGTTGATCACTTCATCCGGATAGTCCTTGGTGGATTTCATGTTGGGAGTGAATGTACCTCCGGGGCACTACAGAAAGAACCGAATCAACATGCTCAGGTGTAGAAAAACACACATAATGACCTGACTTAAAGAAATACTGAGTTAACTTGTGCTGACCGTGCTTTGCTTTCTATTTGTGGTTTTTGGGCAAAGCAAAATCAATGTTATGCCAGCTTGTCGTGGGATTCGCGTGTGGGGTCCATGCAAGATTAGACTTATAGGTGAGACTTACTGTGCCTGGGCGAGGGTACGGGATCTTCCCCGTGTAGGCCACCCACTGGTAATTAGGACCTTCCTTGTGGGCAAAAGGTCCATTGAAGACCATGCGGATGTCAGCCATAGAGTAGACACAAACGGCCGAGCCTTTGAAAACAGAACTGTGACGAGGAAAAGAGAGAGAATATTTCTAGGTAAGATGAACACGTAAAAATGCAAATATTATAATCGTACATACCCAGAGACAGAGAAGACTCCATATATAACGGGATTTTTGGTGTCCTGTGTTGGCTGTATGTAAACGTCACCTGCAAGACAAAACAAAGGCCTCACATTACTTCACTGCAAAAAGAAAACAAAGGAATGCAACATCATACTCATCTTAAATATTTACACAGGTGAACCCAGCTTTGTAGAGACCCCGCCCCCTACCCCCCCTCCCTGAAAAGGAAGTCCTCTGCAAAAGATGCTGAATATTCATCTTTGTTGAAGAAACATGCTACTAATTGTTGCCTTTAGACAAAGTGAGATTTTGTCTGCACTCTGAAAATCTCCAAAATCCCACAAGAGGGTAAACGGTAGCTATAAAAGGTCAGATGGGTCATGTGACATTTGAGCAGGACTTTAAATGAATAAATTATGCAGAAATCCTTCCAGCCAGCCATTTTGCAGAAATCCTTCCGGTTATCCGTTTCTTTAGCATGCCAGGTGAAAGTCAACATGCAAACTTCATATAACAATTTGCAGGGAAAGAACTAGTTACAAGAAGCGTGTCACTCAAATCAGAGCACCGTTTGTCAAAAGTCCAGAGAGTCCAGAGAGTCACCTTTACAGTTGTTCAAAGGAAATAATTGTCAGCCATAAAAAGCAAGCGGTGCATTGAGGGACAGCAGAGGGGTTGAGATGAAAGCAAGAAGTGGGTCATCATGATAAAGCCGCCTCAACTCCAATCAGACACCTTCAGCACGGCACTTTTCATTCTTGACATGAGTTCAAGAGCATTCGTGAGCTGGTGCATCAGTCCTCAGTTAATGCAGGACTCTATTTTAAACCACACAGGGACATAGACTGCCCCCCCCAACCCCGGAGAGGCTACGATTCTCACAGTCACACACATTCCTATTTGGTGATCTGATCTGCAGACCATCCCTTTTCCACACACAAAAAAGAGACTTGTGCAAGACATCTTGAAAAGAAATGACATGATGTGTGTGTGTGTGTGTGTGTGTTTTCCTGTGTCCCATTACAGTACCCTTGATGGCTCATAAAATGGAAAGAAAGAAGGAAGAAAGCTAAAGATCCAGCACATGTGCCTTAGTGTGTATGAATATCGGACATTTTTGGCAGGTGCTGTTCTAGAATAGTTTTTCTTTTAGCAATATCAGATGTGATGGTACGTGACAGGTACTTGGAATTAAATATGCCTTTCATAAATCTCGTCCTTTTGTCTTTTAGTCAAAGCAATTTGATACTTACTGTCAAAATGATTAACTGCGTGACATACTAGACTTCAAGCATAGATGGTAACAAAAGTTTCTCTCCGATTTAACTTTTGGAGAATGTATTTGTATTTCTGCTTGAGGTGATACGTTCAAGTTCGGTTCCCCTTTTAAAAAACGTTACACTTTGGTCAATGTATCTGATAATATGAATAAAAAAATAAAATAAACAAACAAACAAATATAAATAAATGAATAAATAAACTCCACGAGTAAATAAATAAATAAATAAATAAATAAATAAATAAATAAAAACTCCACAAAGGAGTTAAATGTGTATTTAATTGTCTGTTTAGGTGAAATATTAAAGTGATGACAATGCAAGGCGTGTATTTTGTACTCACGGAGTTCATCAAAGTGTGTCTCCATCCCATCTGCCCCTGGTACCGAGCAGATGAGCCTGGCCTTGAGGAAGGTGCTCCACTTGTTGACTAGACAGCAGTGACCGCCATCATCATTCTGCGGAAAGAATACAAAACCGTTTTGCTGTCGTTTGGCCACACGCACATCCGATCCGCCTACTCATCTTCCTACTCTAATGAAAACAAACCACAGGTGGAGTCTCCCACACAAAGCTCAACATGTTGGTTTGCGTTACGAGGAAGCTTAATGGAGGATGGTGGGGGGGGTAAACACAGTCTCCTCGTATTTATACTTTTCCATCTGTGGTGGAGTTAAATGCAAAGCAAGACTGGAATTATCCTTAAAAACAATACATTTTTATAGAAGAGCATTATTATTATTGCTACATGACGGAAAATAATTCCTTTTGAATTTTGCTGGGTTATATTTTTGGATATATTCATCGTATAATTGCATGTATGTTTGCGCAAAAGGCCGTAGGTGGTCTGCAATTCAGAAGGACGGACTAGAAAGTTGTAGAAGAAGTGTCATGTCCAGATGCGTGACGAAGAATGAATGACAAGACCACATCTCCCGAGACCTTGACAAAACACACTGTGGAAGGGATGGATGTTTGTGTGCCGGCTGAATGCATGACACTCTCAAATAAACAAAACATTGAGCAGCTAAGATGACAATCTATATTTACCTTTTTTCGTTATAAGTAAGAAAGCGTTACAAAACATCTCTGCAGATAATTTTTTTTTTTATATGAAGCCTTTAGGTTTTAATTGGGGGGTGGATAAAATACCGATTCATGAAGTTGAACTGGTCTGAAAGTGTTGTGGGACGATCAGACAGAGAAGGCTGTGAGGTCAAAAGGTGAGAGTGCAAAGGGCAGCCTAACAGACAGAGGCACGCATTGTGGACAGGAAGGTTAAAGACACATGTGGATTCCAGCACATCAGTGTTGGCCAAATACCAGTTCAACACATAAACACTAACATAAACATGCCCGCTGACTCTTGAGACTAAGGAAATTCTAGACTGTTTTTAGATTGATGTGATTTTGTTTTCGTCATGTTTACAGCCTGTAACAAACACACACCAGGCAGATGCGTCCGATGCGGGATTGGGTCACGGGACTCTGGCCCATCTCGGAGGACGTCTCCCGGAAGAAGAAATACAACTTGTCGTCATTTCTCTCCGCACTGTCGGGGATGAGGTGCACATGGACGAAAGTGGGATCTGTGGGTAGAAGAGGCTGACATATTTTATATACTGAATGCATTTCCTGTTTATCACTTGTTGAGATACTCCGAATGGACGGACGGGGGAGTTGACCATTTCGTTGTGATGTCCTCAAAAAGTAAAACGTTTACCATTCAACCATCTGGAGTTGTACTGATCGGTTCGCATGGCAATCTTTGTTCCCAACGTCCGGAAAATGGCCGAGTCGGTTCCCATGAAGTCAACGTAGACTCCTGCGTAGAGTTCACCGTCTGAAAATAAAATACAAATGGTTTAGTAAAATTTTGCAGCCATAATTAGAACAAAATGAATAAGATAATTTAACAATCCAGTGTATCATTTTAAGACTGCATTATAGGTTGCCATTTTCAAAGGTACCCCAAAAATGAAGACGATAAATTACAGGTAAAGCATTTTTTGCAGAAGCAGTCTCTTAAACGTCTTCAACAAGCCTTCACACATGATTAAGGCATAAAATGTTAGTGCATGTGTGCGGACAGATGGGCCGCGTACACAGTACGCCAGCCTCGTTATGGCACAGGAAGGCGAGGTGATTGTGGTCCAGCTGCTTTGTGGGCCCCACGAGAGAGCAGGTGGGACGGCAGGGGGGGTGCGGAGGGAACAAAGACCCCCCCCCCCCCCCCCCCCCCCCCACCCGACACTCCCACTCTACGTTGAATGTCCCAGTTCTCTGCGGCATGACGTATATTCCCATCCATCATTAAAAGGTTGACGGATGATTTGATCTAATGTGTAATGTGGCATACAGCCGACTGGTAGATTGAATGTTGCCGACACAACGGACAGTAAATCCATCTTGGATGACAGACTACATTTCGAGTTTGAGATCTGGATATGACCTTGGACCATCTTCACGAATGGAATGAACATTTTTGTCTTTTTAAAACTACTCAACACTTTTAGGAACATCCAAATCAAAACCTGCTAGGGATTGTAAAGGGTAAAATCTACAAAGCAGCACGTACAGTATCTAATGATAATGAATGATAATGGGAATAATAATAATGACACTCACTGATTAAAGCTGAAACACTGTTGAGTTTCGGGTCGTAGGAGCACTTTCCTTTCCCAGACTCTACTTTGCCAGGCTCCAAATGGAAAATGTCTTCCTGCAATTACAAAGTCAGATGGAGATGGCAATAAATTCAGCACTCTTGATCTTGTCACAGCGATTCCCTTGGGTTGGGGAAATGCGGTTCTCTCGGACTCCTGTGGGACCTATGAGGCCTGATAGTGTGCATTCACAAAAAAAAAAAAAAAAGAAATATGCAGTGTGAAGGCGGGATTTGGAAGCTGCTGTAATGTACCCTGTGCTGCTTCTCTCAGCATAATGAAGTGTGTGCCAAAAATTTCTCATATTCTTGCTGCCTATGGTGGTACAGGTCTACGCTTGACACCTGTAATCCAGCACAGTGAAAACAAGACCAAGATTGGTTGCCGCATCCCAGCAGTGAAAAGTGATTGTTAGGAATTTATGAGTGAAAAATTGAATCAGTGGCATGCAATGGCATGTCCTATGGCTGCACCTCCGACACCGGCAAATCATGTCAAATCCTCGTTTCAATTCCCTGTAGGGACAGCGATGCCTGTCATGGTCCATCAGTAGCAAACTCACTTTGCCTCTCCACCCATCTACATACTCCCGACTCAAATTTGATTAAAATCACAACCCTGCTGTAGTGGATATGCTTACAGGGTCCTACAAAATAATGTGACAAGATCACTTTTTCCACTCAAGCCACTACTAGTCAATTATTTCAAACGCTTGGAGAACATGTTCAAATGTGTAGGCCTTTTATTTGCATTGCTGCACAGCCAGATGACTTGTGTTTGCTCTGGGCTAACAATAGCCCGCTGTTGGAGTGGCTAAGATGCTGACGAAACCTGCTTCCTCCCGAGGAGGAGACGCCTAGAAATTCCTGTTGAAGTTTGAGGGCCGTGTGGAACCGATGCCGACGGCACCTTTCTGTTTTTAGAAGCTAAATTGTTCAAACAGATTTGTTTTGGTCGTGCAGCTGTGATATGCCTTTGTCCTGCTAATATCATTTTTAAGAACCAGCCCTGTTACAAACAAACCTTTCAATAACAAACATCAGAGTATGGATACGTAAAGACGATGAGATCATGACGTTAACAGAAACATGATTAAAAGTCATGGAGGGAGGGGGTTGACCACAAATAAAGTGCACTAAATGGTCAAAGAGCATGCATAGGGTTGAAAAGGTTGATCAAGTGATGGCCAGACACAAAGAAATGGCACATGCAGCTTGTCATTATGAACCCACGCAGAAGGCCGACATCACACCTTTAGTCCGAGTGTCTCGTGCACCGCGCTGGGTTCAGCGGCACGATTGGCCCTTCCTCTGGCCTGCGCCATCTGTAGATACATGGATGTCTACAACGGGAGATAGCAACACAGTCGGCGTGTTATGCCTCTTAAATGGAAAAAGTCTGGGAACTTCTTTAAAGAGATTAAAAAGTTGACCAAAAAGGTGGAAGACCTTTGTTAGAAGAGGCCATATTGAAACCAGATGCAATAAGCGACCCATAAAAGCCACACTTGCTGCTGCATGTTCTCAGCACAGTTCCTAATCGACTCTCCCGGGATCGTCCAGTAGTCAATTCCACCTAATGCGCCCTTTTTATTGAAGTCCCGTGGTCATGATTGGGAAACAAGTACAATACTTAAACAAGAGTGAGGTTTTAATGTGAAGGAACAGGGAGGTTATGATTTCTGGCTTGGTTTTGGGAATTCCAGTGGCGCTATTAAAGGCTGAGTTCCTTTAACAGCTCATTTGGGACAACAGCTGTGAGTGAGTCAATCTGCGGTGCCTCATTACAGCCAAAGTACCACAAATACGATTAATCGTGTTGGAAAATCATTAGCTATTAATATAAGTACCCTACCATGAGGTGGGTGGAGAATAATCTTAGGTATGAGGTCCTAAAGCTCTCAAGGTGATCATTGGACAATGTTTTTTTTTTGTAAAGTCTTACCTGAGATTTTCGTCCACGGTTGACAAAAGTACAGACGGGATTGTAAGCGCCTGTTCCGCAGACATACAGCTGTGTCCGATTCCATGGCTCAATTAGACGGATGAAGTTGGCACACTCTTCCTGAAGAGATTAAGAGACCACAATTGTGCCAATATATGAATAAAAACAAATTTCATACCCTTCCGGTCAGAAAGAATACAAACAATTCGCTATTTTTGTTATTATATACCGACCGTCAATTTTTATAAAAGGCTGTCTTGCCGCTGAAAATAATCCAAATCTCATGACTACAGATTTGCTGTTGAACGTCATACTTACATTGGCGTCTTTCCCACTTACGAGGCATTCCATCTTTCTTCGTTCCGACACTGGCCAGTGAATCTGCGAGCAGAAAACAGTTCATATGTTACACGTCACTTGCATTTATGAACGTTTCAGCCTACGTTTTCGATGGACGTCCACCAAGGCTAATATTAGCCCCACGGGAATGATCCGAACTCTATAAGCCTTATAATGACTCACTAGACAACAGGAAAGTGAATGCCAAGAAAAACTAAATTGGATCTGATGCGAATGGCTGCTGCTGGTGCACTGGAGCAGAACAGTTTGGGCAATGGTAAAAGTGTGATGGAAAAAGCAGTTCTTACAATATGAGGATCTTTGTTGATGTCATGGAGATCCAGAGAGAGGATGTGATCCTTGCTACCAATGTACATGCGGTCGTAGTCCTCATCCATCCGCAAGATCCGGTAATCAGATGTGTTGAGGAGGTAGGCAAAATGATGAGCTGTACCAGTCGATCTCAGCTCTGTATGGATGAAGAAATATATTTTTTTAAAGTGCGTTGATAAAAACCTCACTTGTACAACTAAATGGTCTCAGTGGCCTTTGGAGTTCTCTGATGGTTTTCAACAAACAGGAATGTAACTTAACCCCACACATTAGGAAGAAGTGCTAGTGAGTGTCTGTCACATGGTGTTGATGGCTTAATACCACCTAGTAGATCTAAAGATCTGGAAAGTCTTTCATCATGACTTCCATGAAAGAGACATTGTCATATCAAATCGTAAAATGACACACCAGACATACGGAAGACCTTCCACAGTGGTCACCTAAGCAGTCTTTTTGTGGGTAGCCATGAGCAAGTGAGATTTAAAGCTTAGCCGCAAATACGTAACATCATCATCATATACAGAGAATATCGAATTTAACACCTGAGATTTGCTGCGTATGAACTTGACCTGAATAAATCAGAGCTCAACCGTTACAGTATCAATTTACTCGCATAAAGTTTTGATCTTCATTTCTACTCAACCCTATTTGGTGAAGGTCACCTTGGAGTGTGCCTCTGGTAACACAATGCAGTAAACATGTCCTCTCACGTCAAGAGTAACCCAATCTTCCAACAGCATGTTTTGGAGTGTTTGTTTGGTAGGCTCTTGTGGCCTCAGCCACCTCCAGCAAGCAAAGCAAGGAGGCCGTACCACGCCATAGGCAAACACACTCCGATATAATCAATCGGAGAAAAGTTCCAATTTGCATACTGTAGGACAAAAGTATTTTTTAAATTATAATAATAAGCAAAAGTTTTAAAAATGACTGGCTATATTTGGGAGGTTTGACTTCATCACAGTGCCCATCAAGTGAATGTTTACGCATTAGCCAAAAGATAGACAGCTGTCAAAACCGTGCAGTGGAACGACAACATGTGGCCTGATCGTGTGATTATTTGTGTTAAGTTGAATGATGACTCCCCGTACACCCGCTCGAGCTGCGGTGTTTGTGTTCCTGTGTGTGTGTTACTACGAACACAAAGGCCAGACACATATTGCACATGCACAACCATGGCAAGGAGCAGTCAAAGTCCTTCCTGAGGCAGGTTTTCAGCAACTCTTCAGTATGTTTGTTATAGCTGGACGGGACGTCACCTTCTGTCAGCTGAGGCGGGAATGTCAACAAATCCCAGAGTAGCGAACAAACATGTGTAACCCAAGCTTAGAATAATCCGATAAATACAATATACGGTGTGGTCTGAAGGCATTACGCAACATGTCAAGATTGTTCCCTGACTTCATGCACTCCTTATAAAATCACACCTATCGCATGAGGTGATGGTGGTGTTGACAAAAGCTAAGCCTGTAGGGAAACTTTGCTCTTTCATTATAGTGAATGAGTCAAAGCTTAAGTTAAGACTTTGGCAATGTTGAGACCTGACATTAATGTGCATCTCAGGTGATCCGATTACAAGCTGACACGTTAGCTCACGCCTGGCATCTGAGTCGCTACGACTAATCATATGCCTCTAGTGACCACTTGCGACCAGACGTCATTCCGTCGCTCGATAAAAAATAAACAATGACATCATTTTTATTTCGGGGTAAAGACTTGCCGTTCTGTCTTTGAGAAGGATTTCAGTCATGGCTTTGAATACTTCTCAAATCCCTCGTTGGACTGGCAATAGTGGTGAAATTAAACCAGGGAGGGAATAAGATCCTTGCACTCAGCGATATATTCATTCCAGGTCATGCACCTGTACGCGGACACTTGTGTGGTATGCAGGTGGCCCGATAAGAACATGAGCCCTGTCCTCAGGTAAAAAAAAAAAAAAAAAAAAAAAAAAAGCATCCAAACCGTTCAGTCTGCTGAACACAGACAAGCGCTCTTTCACATATCAGGATGCAAGTTTAGAAAGATGAGTCCTGAATATGTCAGCTGAACCTGATGTAAAATAATTCATATGCAGGATATATTCCAACGGAGTTTGGACGTTATTTAAAACATCCATAAAAACAGAATCCATTGGTTTTTAGATCTTTTTCAAGTTCAGGAGCCCAAAAAACAAAAAAACATAGATAGGTAGGAAGGGTGCGGCCGACATGAAGCCATGCATCGCACATTCACAACCAGACAGTGATATGGGTAGTCGAGAACATCAGGCTCGGGTTTCAAATAAAAATAAAAGCACGCAGCACTGCCAAGTGCGCTTTCTTGTTGAACAACTGGAGTTTCATGATGAGGGATATCAAAAGTAAACAAGCAAGCGATTGCTTTGGGGGGGGACCCATGAGGTTTAATGATGAGCCAAGTGTTGAGCAATCATCCTCCTCAAGTCTTTGATATGTGGATTCCACTTTGTGATTGAAACGTGCAACTGAGAAGCAATAACTGTAGGATATGCGTCAGCATACTCTAATGTCGAAACATCGAATTCGGAATGATTAATCAGTTGCGATCGCTTTGACTACCATCTCATCATTTGTAAGCAAACGTTTTTAAAAACCCGTCGTTATCTCAAAGGACCCGAAAGAGCTTTACCTTACTAACCTCCAGAACATCACATCCACATTGGTCTACCTGAGCTGTGTCCTGAGGCACTTGAAGGAGGAGTGTTAGATCACACGCTAGAAGGGCAGGAGCAATAATTAAGGTGTTTAAGTTGGGTGGGAGTGGTGTCATGCTCTTACACATCAAACAAAGGTGGTGTTAGGATTCTCCAAATATTTTCAGCATTAAGAGGGGGTGCAATAAATCTATTGTCTCCAAAAAGCCCTTTTACATTTGACCAGCAATGACTGAATCAAATAAATGCTGGAAGAGTTTAACTAGGGCAATACAGTTTTCTGACAACCCTAACCCTAGTACCGTCACTCACGAACTAGCTAAAATCGTAGACTGTCCGAATTGGCTCCTGTCCGGCAGCTTCTATCTCAAGTCGATGGCTTTCCTTGTTATCTGTCCAGCGCAAGTTTCTCACAGTGATACCACGTATTAGCAGGATAAGGACGTACCTGATACGGTATAACGACAATCAGGAAGATTAGGAGGTACGTTTGCTGTGGATGTGGCTGCTTTTCGTCACAAAATCCAATCACGGCACGTTCCCACACAAAAAACTGCGACGTCAGCACTATTTGTGTTTGTGGCAGACATTCACGTGGGTTGTTTTGCTTTGTGACGTTGCAACGGCAATAAAAGAGATGACACCGTCGGCAAAGTATGAGATTTCTGTTTGCGGTTAGCTTTCCTAGTAAATGAAAAGGGACGGTATCTGAGGACAACACCTGTTTTCTGCAGACTGAGGGTGGAGAATAATAGAGGAGCGAGAAGTTCGGCCACTGTGTCATCTCAAATAGGTGCCCATTCATCAAATAGCACGCAAATGCACATAATATCATGAAGCGGAATCAAGACGAGCTATTCTACTGTGGTTTGTTTGTATTCCGTTGCTGTGAGCTCTTCTCACAAGGGAAAAGGTGTGACCTTCTCATGTCTCAACACGTCACACGTGATCCTTCGCTATACGAGCGCTAACGTATCGCTAACACGAACTACCACGTTGGGTCCTGTTTTGCCTTTGGAGGGGTGACCCTTCCCGCTGCCCACCACAGGCACCTCGTTACTACCATACCCCTTTGCTTTCGTGCCGACCTGCGGGTGCTCACCCGCTCTATAATTAGGATTCACTGTAAGCCCCTTCCCTGGCCTATCCCCTGTCACTCCTTTGCTAATGGCACCAATTTGTATTCGCTGTCAGCTCTGATGAGCTCTCATGCGAAACGACGGCCTTATCACGAGGCTTCTGGCTACCATCACCTAAGCTCCGCTGTTGCCTGCCAAGCCCTGAATGCTGATGGACAGGCAGAAATGGCAGAAGGACGATGGGGGTAGGAGGATCTGGTGTCTCAATTATCAAGTCTATTCTAAAAGCACTAAATAAACAAAATGGCATTCTTGCTCATCACTCACCAGGCATGACCAATTCATGCACACTTACCGCACTGCAAATATTCGTGTAACAATTGGGTTAAGCGTAAATCAAATAGCCATGACGTGCTCGTCATTTGTGTGGTGAGTTCAAACGGGTTTGCACGTGATGCCAGCTCGTGCTGCGCAAAAGTACGTTAATTAAACCGCACTTGACTGACAACATCTTTAGTAAGGTGTGGTTTGCAGATTCATAATCTCAAGTTCAAGCATAATAAAAGTCAAAATTTTCACTTTGATTGTGACCAAACCTGTCTCGGTATCCCCTGCCAGCAGCAATCACATCATTCAAAACAGACATATATGGGGATATGGAATGAAGACAACTTGCAGGGAAGGAGACACCCGCCCTCCTCCCAAAGAGAGCACGGTTGTGTTTTAACTTGTGTTTTTACTAACTGCCTGCAGCTCAGTAGACAATGTCCTTGTCCCAAAACACGCCAATTGCTCCGCACGTCATCATCTTCCACTCAATGTGTTCTGGGTTCCCGGCCAACAACTGATTGCTTGATTATGTACCGTATAATCCTATGTAGTCTTTTCTTGACTGATCTAAAGACTTGTATTCCCCAGCATGAGCTTCCACAAATGCTGGTCAGCCTGAGCCACAAGACCTGATGAGATCACAGGTCATTGGGAAGCACTGGCAATGCTTTCTGCTCTGGTTTAATCCGGGATTAGCTCAGGGTCAGTGTTATCTCTCCTCAGCCTGAGTAGAATCAGGAAACAGGGATTGCCTGAGGTGAAGTGGCATTACGGGATAGCAAATGTGTTTCACACAACTGACGGACACGGACAAAATCTCAATGAACACGACGTTGGCCTTTCTAACAATTCCAAATCCTTGCGCTCCAGCTCAGCAAAGATACCGTTTGCACGATACATTAGTTTTAATACAAATACTGAGACCAGAAATAGCCTGTAGTAGTTAGTTCTGAAATTCTGATAAGACCCCAAGACTAAATATTAAGCCCTGTCCGAATGAGCAATATTACCTTTCCTCCTTATCTTGGCAGGTCGCAGACTCATGTCAAAAAAATAATCCCCACATTCTGGACACACTCGAGGGAGAGACACACTCCACATCTCTGCCCAACGTCTTGGAAACAGACGCAGATATGAATTTTGGACAGTTTTGCTGTAATGAAGATGGAAAGCCCTCTCTCCCGGTGTGGAATGTTGCGCCGATGAATATGTCGAGAAATCAGTCACTGTGGGAATGTTGGAACTTTAAAAAAAAAAGATGCATTTGTCGGATGGAATGCTATTCTTGTCCAACTTTAAGTCAATGCTTGAAGATTTGTTTGCCCCAGACCGGAAATGTGTCACCAGACAACAAACAAGCAAAACTTGTTCATTCAGCTTTACCTATATTTATATCTTAATTGTCCAAATCTATTTCTCAACACTGCAATTAAATAATGATTTACAAAAACAACGCTTCCCCTTTTTTGCTACAAATTTTAGCTAAAAAAAAATCTGAGGGGGTGACGAAACGTCTTAACAGGACAATGACTGCCTCAGGTGCATCCTGACAAGTCAGTGGAAGATTTACGAGTAGAAAAACACAGGACGTAGCAGCCTTTGGACGGGGCACCCACTGCCATGCCCCGTAGCCATGAATGCCTTATTTGTTGAAGCTGTATGGGCGTCACAACGTGGGAGTCCCGTTGTTCCAGCCTCTTCGTGAGAATGACGGGAAAGCCGGACTGATGGTGACAGAAGTCATTGTGGATCTATTCCAAGTTTTTTCCTACCACCTATAACCAAACATCTTCTTCTTATCGTCCTACAGTGCATAGATGCCCTCTTTAAACACATTGGTTGTAATCAGAATGAAAAGCTTAATCCTGCTACACTGGCATGCCAGTCCAAAATAAATGAAGCCCACAAAGCCTTTTGTCCGCTCCGGGGTAGACAGTCGAGTTTGCATGCGGCCGGACCTTCCCAGACAGGAAGTGGGATTACAAGACAAATCCGGAATTTTAAAGTATATGTCAGCACAGCCACTAGATTTGGCCTCATCACTTTCCATCTCTATTCATCTGAAACAAATGTGATTATCCTTCTCCAAACAGCTTTGTGTTTCTGGCTGCTACCGTCTCGCTGGAACACTCAACCAAAGGAAGTCCCAACAGGGTTGCATCCCCCAAAGGGTCATGGCATGAACCTTCTTGTATATACAGCGCCTGTGCTGAGGTCATTCATTCGAACATGCACGGTGATGGTAGAAGCTTGCTGTTGCTAAATCACGGTTGTTTTTAAAGGCATTCTAAGACTCTCAGCTCTTATCCTGTTTCTGAAGCAGAACAAGATAATTGGTTCTTGAAAGAAGTAAATAATTAATCTAGGGGGAGGGGCTGTCCCTACCTGACTAAAGGCATTTAATAGCTCTTCTATGTATGATTTGCAGGTCCAATTTGGAATGAATGTGTGTTTCCAGTTATTTACTAACATATGTTTTCAGACAGCATGTGCAGGCAAGCCTATTGTACAAATGGAAGGTGGTTCAAGGGAGATAATGGATAAGAGGAGGTGAAGGTGCGAAGTGGACGGCGGGGATGACGGGTCAGTGAGTTTGCCAAGCCGATTTAGACATCCCAGTTTGTCGCTGTTAATCTCTGGGCAACTAACAGGCTGACACAATCAGCTTGATAACTGTGGGAGATGGAGAGAGGAAGAATAAGACCAAGTGAGTGAGAAAGAGATTCAAGCATAGATGTTTCTAATTTGTCCTTTCAGAGTTGTTTGCTTTATTTTATAGATGGACACAGCACGTCTCGGTCAAAAGCTAAAAGAGACACAACGAGCCTCTTTCATCAGCTTTGCACTGCTGCTCTGCTTCCCACAGAACTAATCAAAGTAACCTTGAATCGCAAGTTGAAATAGCAACTGTCAATCAACGACTGCCGGGAGGCTCGACGCATTCACTTAAGGGCTCCACTTTCAAGCTTGATCAATATCAGACAAAATGTAGTAAGAAAGTAACACACCAGTAGGTATTAATGGAACATGCGAAACCCCAGAGAGGTCTCAGCCTTGAAAACAAGTCAGCAGAAGGGAGGAGGAATTTGTCTCAGCAAATCACACAATAATGTTTGGTAAATAAAAATTGTAAAAAGGTATTTGCGCCGTTGTGGGCGTGAACACAATTGACTAACTCTGAGTTCGGCAAGCACCATACATGCAGCGAGTATTTTCCATCACCATTGTTCTTCCTCATTAAACAAGAGGAACACTGCTTGAAAAATGTCACTTGTGCCTGAGGTGACAACCACACATGGGAATAAACTTGGACAGTTTGACAGCTGAGGAAAAGAACTGAAATATGACAAAATCAAAATTTTAATGACCAGTCAGTCTCGCCACACTTTGGATTGAAAACATAGAGATACACCTGTCACACTTGATATTTGATTGACGGGCAGCATATGACACATTCTGACCTCTGTATGAGCGACTCCAACAGGAGATAATGAGCTAAAATCCGAGTTTTTTTATATTCTTTAAGTTGATTCCCGAGAGAGCAGACAATAATAAAAACGAGAGAAACCAAAGAAAAACAAAAGATTGGCGCTAACGTTCACACATAAAATATTTTGGCTTCATCTCATCTTTCTTAAAAAATAATTGCATTGGATTTGAATCCAAGCACGGTGACTCTTGACTTTCCCTTCAAACCTGGAGGCAAAAAACAACTTTAAACAAAAGCTCTTTCCCAGTAATTAATAATGTTTCTCTAAAACGTTTTAATTGACATCAAACGAGACGAGTCAAAACAGAAATTGTGGTAAACCAGCTCGATTATCTTGATAAAGTCGAGTAATCAACAAGGATATAATGAAAATATTTGAGGTCCTAAAACAGACGAGATAATTATCCAGACACATGATTATCTTTGTAATGATTATTTTTCTGCGTCATATTTTCACATCAAGTTATAAACTCGGAGGACGACAATTTGAAAGGATTAAAAATCAGATGCGTTCAGAACAGGGTTCAAGTTATAAATACAGAACTGCGGGAGCCCTAATTGTCTCTCTTTATGGGATGGGGGGGCGGGGGGCCCTCGATGGTGGGAGCTTAGCTCCCATTGGCTCCCACATAACTCGAATCCCCATCCACATTCATGACAGCTCTATTCATAGATGGTTGAGACTTGCCCTCTGATGAAAGTGAATTTCCTCAAGACGTCAAGAGGCCATCGCCAAGCCGCCAGTTCATGTTGCTAAGAGAGATCGGGGATGTGTTCAACTCAAAGCGATGAGGAGGCAGAGGTTAGCGCTGGCCGGGAGTCAAAGGCTTGTTGCTGCATTGATACTAATCCTGCTGCCTGCTGTTATTTCGGAGCATGTCAGAACTCGATCTTCCCCGGGCTATGTCTTAACTATATGAAAGGATGTAAGGACTTTAAGCTTATCGGAATAGCTGTGCGTCACAATTCGGGGGACCACCATGTGGACTGTACAATGACTTTATGCTTATCTGAGTTTTCTTGGTGTCCAACAGAATTACTACACCACAATGAGAGAGTCACATTGCCCCAAACCATCATTTATCTCTTTGAGCTAATTAATTCCAATCAATTACTTTTTCTCAATGCCTCATGCACATTTAGAAAAACAGCAAGATCTCCTTCACTCCTGCTCATTTGCTTCCTCAAGCTGGTTCCATCAGCTTTTTTTTGTCTGCATTGAAAAACCATTGCTGCCCACAGGGTCCAGGCATGTGACAGAGGTGGAATCTTTTTTCTGGTCCTGAAGGGTTTGGGAGGTAACTGCCTTAATTGCAGGTGTTAAATTAACACTTGTCACAATTTGGCTGACAGAGCATCAAACAGGAGTGATCGCTATCAGTTATTTCAGATTTAAAGGGGGAGACTATGGATTGTCTCCTAGAATGGAGGAAAACAACTCGCAGTCCAACCTCGGCGTGCCTCGTTTCTCTGCCTCCCTCGGTCAAAGCAGTTCATCTTGGATTCCAGGCCGTTTGTCTTTCAGAGAGGAAATGCAAAGCAGGCTACTTGCAAACTCTGGGAAACACCACAGGACTTTCCTGGGGGGGGGGTATTAAATATACCCACTGGAAGTCACATGGTCAACCGGCAATAAAGTATTCATTACCTTTCCATTCAATGGCTAAGTAGAAAAACAAGCAATTGGGAAGTCAAACATGGATTTAGTAGTCGTGGCCTCTCTCACTCAAACATCTCGTAGCTGTGGAGCTTAAGCATCTTGCGCAAATCAAAAGGAGGTGGGACGAAACAAAATTACGAAACAAACATTAGGGTATGACCAAATCGTTTTACTGACGCTACCTCTAGAACTTTTCATCCTCTGTCATTTGCATCGCCCACTTTCCGTTGAGCACAATGCCAGAATGAGTTGTCGTATTTAAACTGCTACTTCTATTTTCCCTTCGATGTAAAGACCTCATTTTTCACCTCGATTCTAACCTGCCATCCTCTCACAGCGTGCCCTTTGAACGTGGACTGGAGAATCTATAAGATTCACAGAGGAGGTCCAGCGGGAGACTCTGCGCCACATTCATTGACCGAAAAAAAAGTCTGATGCCAGTTTGATGGCCACCCCCAGGTCTCCCAGAGTGTGAATGAACTTCTTTGAAAAAAACCCAAACCTACACAAACGCCCCTGCAGCTTTAGGACCTTCATTGCGTGTGGGTGAGGCCAAAAAAACAAGGGGAACTGCATGCCAGAGTTCCTCGGTTTCACTTTGTCACCAATCACAAGGAGGCACCGCCGGGGGGAGAGAGTCAAAAAGGATGGGTCACTGACAAAAACAACCTTCCAGGGGGTCAGCGCAAGTCTCAATGGATGCTAACTAAAGTCCATCCTCACACATTAGAATTAACACCTACTCCAAAAACAGGCAGTAGGAAGGAATCGGGAGATCTCCAAATCAGCATTTCAAAACCACGGCACCACAAAGACATCAAAGTGCTTGCTTTGTATTGCACTCAAGGGTTCTTACGCTAGTTACGAACATGGAGACCAGCTTTCAAGCACCACTTATGAACCACACGGAACTGGAATGACTATGTGACGAGATGCAGTCACCAAAATGTGAGGGTCGGGCATCGAGTCTCGAGAATTCGTTGGAACCAATCTGATTTTTCAGAGTGTTCAAATGAAAAATTTTGGTGCCTCGTCCCCAGACACGAAGAATAAATGTGTCCAGTGTGGATTAACTTTGTTGCTCTATATCCTTTTGAGATGGTCTGAGAGGTTGAACAAAGAAAGTTTTCTGTACATTCATAAAGACATTTGCAAAGGTCTTGACAGAAATCATCTGCGGAGTTTGCCCTGCCAGCTTTTTTTCATTTCAGGAAAGAACCCGGTTCTGTCTTGTGCGGGTTTAACATATGGAATCATTTAATGCGTTCGCTTGTTCGTCTAAAGTGTGCAGATAAACGTCCGTGTAAATGCATAAAAGAAGAAACTAAAGCGGCAGGGACAAAAAGTGAATCATCTCATCTTGTATTTTAAGGGAGGAGTGGTTTGAGTAAGGCAACAAATCTAACATGTCCTTGAAACACAAGAGTGACAGACAACACTGGGTCCTCAGTCTTTTGGACAATGAGTCTCAGTTTCACGGAGGCTGAGCCTGAAACTTGACTCGGGATGCCGTACAGGTGGAAGACTCTCAAAAGGCACCACAAAGCACCGCTGCCATGCCAGGATTGGCAAACTGTAATTTTTCGGATCCAGTGTGAAAGGTTAACGAGTCTTTACTGCTTTAGGAAACGGAGAATTGCACTGACACTATTCTGTCACTATTTTGTTATTCGTTGAACACTCACCACAGGAACACCACCAGAATGTGTCGTGTGTTGTCCGTTTAAACATTTACTAGTTTAAATGACGAAGCAGCTGTAAATGGACACACCCAAAGATGAACTGACAGTGAACTGCTGACAACTAACGGCCGGTGCACTTCGAAACTAACTTTCAGTTCATATCTTCCTCGCCTGTTTGTATTTCTAGGTGTTCAAGATACAGTCGATCCCAGTTCTCAGATTCACTTATTACTTCTTTACCTGGACAGACAATTATAATATTTTTTTGTTTATTTGCAAAAATTATTTGCGGTCAGCCTCACCACACACACAAACGTTCATTTGATGTGGCCCGCGAAGACAAATTGTGGATCAAATTCGTGTGTCATTACTAGAATTGCAAATTGTCTTCACTTTTAATATCTTTTTTTAAAAATATTTGACCAGTTTTTACTCGTCTGATTTAAAAACAAGTTATTTGTTGGTTTGTTTTGTAGCTTTCACTGTATATAATATGAGGTGCTCATACATTTATTTGGGTTGACAGTCATAATGGCCCTCCGAAAAAAGCTATGACTACAATGCGGCCCGTGAAAAAAATAAGTTTGACACCCCTGGTGCAGAGAATGCAGATGAGCTGTATTTAGAATAACAAGTGATCACTGCCACCTGCAAAGCCATTGGTGAGCTTTTGTATTGTGGCAAAGGTGACCCACATTCTTTTGTCCCAGTGGATTTGGCCTTGATTTTATTCCAGATGAACGATCGTGAAGTAGCAGTATGCTTACCATACAATACTAAAGTATACAGCAGACTGATTTACAGTGGATTGCTTCCCTTATTTAAAGGCAGACCCAAATCTTTTTGAGTATTCACTTAAACCTGCAGATTAACTTTGAGAAGGTCTCTGTGGACTAGCTGGCGACGGCAGTCTTGTCTCAACTAATCTTCAAATGCCAACTGATCACCTGGGGCTAGATTTGTTTCAGCGCTGCACCTCCTTCAGTGGAAACAGGTTCCTCATCTGACATTGATTACACCTTTCCTGTCGAAACTGGCAGACTTGTTGCTAACGCTGCCCTTTCTCCTCAGTTTACTAGCGCAAAAGTCGTGATAAGCTTGGACAAAGTTCTACGTGTAAAGTTTCTCCCTCGGACTTTCACGTCTCGTTTGAGATGATCCGTTTTCAAACAAGTGTTCTGGAAATCGTTTCACATTTGTTTTACAACATTGTTGTCTGCATGCATTGACTGCCCTTTCATAAAAACGGAGTGCACAACTGGAATAAAATAAAATAAAATAAAATAAAATAAAATAAAATAAAATAAAATAAAATAAAATAAAATAAAATTAAATTAAATTAAATTAAATTAAAATAACTGCAAACAAATTTACCAGTTTCAGCACCTTCCCATAGCACTCAAGTCAAGACTGCACATCATAATGCATCAGAAGAAGTGCAGCCATCTTGCCAAGGTGAGGACTGCATGGGCCTCTCAAAAGCAATTAATGCAGCTCGAGTCACGATATTGAATGTAGGGGGTGCAGTCCTCTGAGAGAAGCAGCTTCAGTCGACGGTGAAATTCATATCGACTGGAGAGCCAAACAGGTAGGCAACGCAGTCCAGCCTCTTTTTTTTCCCCATATCAAAGCGTAGCATCTGCCTCAGACTGCAAATTATCTCAGTAGAGTTCATTCAAGAATGCGCCAATTCAAAAGCATCCAATGAAGTCGTTTCACTATGAACTGGTTGTAATGAATCACAGAGAGAAAAGAAGACACGCAAATTGTCAAAAAATCCAAGCTGACTAAAATAATATTTGAAATGTAAAATGAAAATGGCCGGGCTCTGGCTATGCTCACTGATGTGTTAAATCCTTCTTGATTAAAGAAAGAAAACGACTTCCACAAGGAACCGTGCCGGTCCACTTAATGAAGTCAACTTGTTGGAGGGAGCGCTGGGAAATGGAAAGCAAAGCAAACAGGGGCGCCACCGCCACCGCCGCCGCTCGCTTCCTCGGCTTTTCTCTTGATGCTAATCAAAGACTTGATCTGCGAGCTGGACGGGCCTCAGGGATGTCGTTCTGCTCGAGTGATCCTGGCAATTTGCTCTTGTTAATATGCTCTCTAACTCGGACCCCGACAGAATGCATCGCACCTCATTTGAGCAGCCACTGACACACAAACAAAGACCATAAAATACACATCGCTGGGCAATGATCACATCACGGTCAACAAGTTATTACACACACCGTGTTATTCCCCATAATTGGTTTGGCAAGTGTAACCAATGTGATTAAATACAGTCCGCATGTTAATTACCTGAAATTACAACTAATGACTAAAAGAGGCTGAACAAAGAACAGCGGGGGAAAAAAACTCCCAATTTAAAACCGCATGTTCAAAATACTAGAAGTATCAAGAATAATATACTACAGTATGTATTTTTCTTGTCTTTTCAAAATCAAACCGTTTGAGGAGCCTCCTCATCAAATCTCGCCCTGTTATACTTCTCGGCCATTGGTAAGTCCGGCTTTGGTTACTGAGCCGGATCTTGTCGAGCGAGACTTTGCACATTCCAGCTGGTGTTTGGCCAGCTTCTTTTTCACACAGTGTGGAAAACAAGACAATGAAAGCAACTTGGTGGCGCATCACCAAATATAAACACCCTCTTCCCCCTCCCTCATCATCCTCACCAAGCAATCAAAGAAGTGATCATTATCAGGAGCCAACACTAACAATAATCTGTGAACCCAGAAACACAATGCAGCTCTGCTTACCTTTGGAAAAATTACGGGAAAATCAATAGATACAATCAAAGATGATCAGGCCTTACCTTTGAAGGAGACGAAGACACGGGGTGCAGCCATTGGGTCGTTGCTCATTGGGTTCCCCAGGGCAAAGCTGCACAGCGCCACAAGGATGTGCACTGTCCACAGACTGTGCAGCTGCATGGCCGATCCACTTCCAGTAGCACACAATCAGTGATTTAACCCCCCCCCAAAAAGAAGAAAGAAAAACAATCTGCAGGAAGAAAATTGAGTCCATCAGGGAAAAAAAACTGCACATTATAAATCTGCCAGATTCTTTCACTGCTTTTGTTTATGAAGTGATGTGAAAAGTCAACTGAGTAGCTCCCAGGGGGCTCATCCCTGCAGGTTGTGGAAACGCAGCCCTGAACTTAAACTGGATCCCTCTCAAAGACAATGAATGCCGATGGAACCGAGCCAAGCTTTTGGAGATTTGCTACCCATTTCCATTTGGTACATATTTAGTCTGTGTGTCTGTGTGGTTTTCATCGCCGCAAATAAAAACCACATTCCGAACTGATAAGATATTGCCAAAGTAATAATTCAAATTATGGTTTGAACTTAAGCCCGTTCCGGTGCTTCCTGGGGACGCAACAATGTGTGGATGGCATAACTAAAAATAAATATTGCATACTGACATTACAGTGGGTGTAGAAAAAAAATGTTTTAGTTGGTTAATTAATGATGGCCATCAGAGAAATATTTTTTAGCTGTGATGTCTGGTGAATTTAGAAAATATTAATTAAGAAAGACAATCCTCCCAGACATCATGTTGCGCCAAGTGTCTGATGTTACCGTAATTGCGATGATGATTACGCGCCAATCTTTCTGCCAGACGCACTTTACAGGTGGACCTGCCTGGTGTCCCCATTTCAAAAGCAGGCAAAGACAAAACGGCTCCCAAATTGTTTTGCCAGAGTGGCTTTGTGAGCAAAAGCAGCTGTTTAAACCTCTGCTCTTTACAGACAATTTGTTAACCAGCCAGCTGTTTATTCTGAGACAGAAGCCAAGTCCTTCACACCAGCAAATGAAATCAAACAAGCCACTGCGAGCAAATGACAACGAGGAGAGTAGAAGGTCGACTCTATTCAGAAGAATCTATTTTCTGTGTAAAAAAAAAATAAAATAAGCACATCTACTCCCATTTAGTATTTTACATATTTGAATGCATTCACCATAAGTATAATTTTGGCATTATCTGAAAACAAAACCTTTTGGCCATGTAAGGAATTATAAATGCATGCAGCAACATTATGAACAAATAAATCTCTGCAGTTACTGAGGAATATCTCTCTACATTCAAAATTGATAGGATGAGAATGAAAACAATAAAGATGAGGTGCTGCTAAAAGGGGATCTAGACTCAGACGTGTGTGACAGATTGGCAGTCTTGGCTACACATGGTCAACAGAACAGTAAACAGACTGCTGAGCTATTAGTTAAACTGCAAAAAAAGCAATAGTGAAATACTATTTTGTTTAAATGGGGGGGGGGGGATTTTTGAATCTATATTGCAGGTGTAGTCAAAATAGCATGCTGACAGGAAAAACAAAACAATACGGAAATCACTTACCTGGCTGTCAAAGCGTCTAAATTAAAGACCAAACTTCAGAGGCATTCTGGACAGTAATTAAAGGGAAAAAAAAATCCAATATCACTTTTGCGTCCAAGTTGAGCTGAAAAATATTTAAATCCCGGTTCTGATTCTGAACGGTCCTTGTTCAGAAGCAGCAGTGTACCTGTGCGCGCTCGCTCACCGCTATATCAGCACGAGAATAAAAGAAAAAAAAATCAAAATGTTCATTTGAGCCTTGACAGTCGGTGCACGAAAGGCGAGCAGCGCAAGAAACATCTCTTGCAGCGTGAAACTATGTCCCCGAGGTGGAAGAGGTCCAGCCAGACACGCAGCGTGGGCTCGTCGCTGGCTAAAAGTTGGCCGCTCCTGACTGGCGAGAAGCTGAAGCAGGGTGGGAGCAGGTGGATGCGGAGGCCGGACGGCTTGTGCTGAACACACCCACGGGGGCGGGCAACGCCGAGGCGAGCCGCCCGCCCCTTCGCCCAACCGGCCGCGGAGGATACTGTACGCGGCACTTTGGAGAACCATTTCTCAATTTACTCATTTATCAAATAAATCTTCCCCAACTAAAGGAATTTAAATGACTGTATTTTTAAAAAGGTTATCACAGCGTGACATTATAAATCCATTTGACTAAATTAGCGCACAGACAATGTCATGAATGCCACTTGAAATTATCACAAATTTAAAACCTTATCTGGGTTACTTGTTGGTAAGAAAAGGGCAAGGAATGTTATTCATTTAGATGCCAACCTGAAAGTGATGATAAAAAGTTTAATTTGTTCTTTTATTCATACAATGATTGAACACCTGCTCACATAGATTGTCCTCTTTTGAATCGCAATCCATTCTATGTCCTCTTCCGTTCAGATTACATGCACCTAATTCTAGTTCAACCTGGTTCTTTAATATGCAGCTGATCAAGCCCATTTGAGGTGGGGGAAAAAAAGTTTGTCTGGTGTTCAGCTGTCACCTCAACCGGGTCAAAGGGAGCTGTCCTGTTCATCTTTTCTTCCATATGGAGGCAGGATGTTGGCTCCAAAATCCTCAATCTTCAAACTGACCCAGCATAGAAGAAGAATGTTTTTCCAAGCGACTTGGCCCAAAAAGGAATCAGTCCAGTTCCTGCCAGAAGACATCATGCACATTCTGGACAAGTTTTCTATTTGAGATAAATAGTTGAATCCTCCAGAGGCAAAGACCTTTAGATTGCACAAAGCCAAGTCATTCCACATTTTGCATCTATTCAAGAACCCGTGAAAGGATCCAAAGTGTCAACTGTCAGCCTTGGCAGCACATCGACACTTGCAGGCACGTTCTGCTTGATGCGAATTGAAGGTGAGCTGTGTACATCACCCCAAACACTCCATGCTCTTAAGTGGGCTTGCACCATAATATTTTTGATCAAAATCTTGCCAGTGCTTGTTTCACCCCTACCGTTGACATCTTGTATGAAATTGTTTTAAAGTTACGTCGAGAAACGCACATTCCTGCTGAGATGGGAGCTGTGATTTCTAAGGGGCTCTGCCTGCGGGGCGTCTACGAATGGCAGGTGGTAAATCAACATTTCGGATTATTACGGGCTTCAAGAGATCACTGACAGAATGTTTTTAAAGCGGAAAAGTTCAGTAAAAGCTGATTGTTTATTTGCACTGTGCTAAAACGTGCTGGGTTGCAGATTATATTCGAGTAGTCGTTGGCAAGCATACTGTATGGGCCGACCACCCTCCACATTCCAGTCATGGCAATTGAAATGACTCAAAACGTCCAATATGGTGTTTCACCTTCACTCAGAGGCGCAATGTCCTCAAAGTTATTAGCATTTAAATGAGAAAAGAAGCGGCATATCTCGACCACTGCAAAACACGAGTCCATGACTTCAATACAAGAAACTTTTCTAATCTACGTAGGAAAGAGGAGTTAGTGGAAGTATTTGAATCATAATTTCTTCCCTGTCTAATTCAAAGATTGACAATGTTGAGTTGTTTAACGAGTGAAAGAACAAATAACCGAGGAAGGGATGGTTGAAGGTGAGGTGAAAGATGTCTGGCTGAGTGATCACTCAGAATCGAGTGAGCCACTCCTCGCTGTCGAGCACACTTGGACCACCGACATTTACGAGCGTGCTTGGTGCCTTTGAGTAGCAGTTTCTTCTGTTATTCTTGGCAACTGGTTGGGCTTCATTCACTTTCTGCAACGCTGTACCCACCCGCAGACCGCCAACACGAGGGAACTGCGAGCCACGACAGTCGACATGAAGGAAATGGCTTTGATTTCCTTCCACTTTTCGCACATCGAATGAGTAAGGGAAATCGGACCATATAGTGTCTTGAACAAGCTGTACAAACAAACTCGTGCTACAGTTGGTATGCGTGTGTACGCATGCGATGTCCTTTTAAATTATGAATATATTGGGCATAATATAATGGATATTTTGAGAAGCAGGTGACTTCATTTTGACCCTCCTCTGCGCTGAATCAGTGTTGACACTGTGTGAAAGGTAAATATTCTCAAGCTGTGCAAAATCACAAGCACCGACATCAGCCCTGGAGGAAGTACACTTAGATTCTCAATAGCCCTCTGTTCTCAAATGCTGACCCCCCCCCCCCCCCCCCCCCCCCGCCCCCTCCCCTCCCCCATAGTTTTATTATTGTTATTGTCATTTCGGCCAGTCAGAAGACAGAAGAAAAGTAAGGGTGGGATTTTGAAAGTGGGTTTCAAACTAGGGTTAGGGTTGACCATGCATAGTAGATCTTTAAAAAAAAAATGATTATAAAAAAAAAAAAAATGACCATGCAGTAGTAAGGCTTTAAAAAAAAAAAAAAGACCATCATCTTAAAAGTTATCTTAATAGTCATCGTGTCACATACTTGCCAATCCCAGCCATTGTTATTGGGTTCACGGAAACAAACTGCCTTTTTGACTCCTGCTTGACGAATTTCCTTCTTTGTCCCTTTGACCCTCACTCTTTGCTCAAGCTCCCTTTTTCTTATGCGTGACCCCCCACCTGGGATGCGCACACACAAACACGCACACGCATTGTCGGTTGAACGCTACCTGTAGCTTCGACCGAGAGGTTTCCCACTGTGTCCATATTTACATCACAAGCATCGACGAGACGCCGGAAGTTCATGTGGCCGCCGTCGGTTACTGGTGGATTATTTACAGAAGTACTCAAAAGAGGTGCAATTAGTTTGAATGCTTTCAAGGGATTTAAAACAACAACAAAAGCAAAATCTAGTCCTATCTTCAAGAGGTCATATTTTGAACCGATACAGCCCGAGAATGGTTGGATGAGTCGGAAAGGAGGATAATGATTTGATGGAGACTGACAGCGAGATGCAATAAACGAGTTTCTCCATCCAAGCACTTTCTCTCCCGGGGACTAACCAAACAAACAGAATATATGACAAAAGAGAGGCGAGGAGAGGGCAGATAAAAGTTTGTCTTCTGAATTCTAAAGTCACTCTGAGGTTGGACTGCATTTTTTTTGTGGGGGGGTTGTGGAAAATGTGGAAAATCTTATCAACTAACATACCATTTTGTAACAATCAATTATCCAGGTCAAATCATCACCATTTTGCCGGTTTGGATGATGAATAAAAAAGTGAATGAGTATTTATCACAATTAAATTGCAATTAATCTTCAGGCCAAGAGTCAAGACTTATTTCAGATGCTTTGAGTTGCATTTGAGGCAGCATGGCCTTCACATAGCAAAGACATTGGCGTTGAGCATGCCGTATCCATGGTGACCACGCTGCAGTCAGAATCCAGCATTAAGTGTCTAGACCGACCGAGCGAGCGTTCAGCGGTTGGGTGAGGCTGATGTGAGTCTGGCACGCCTTTTTTTCTGTCTTGGATCCGAGCCATGTTGATGTTGCCTCTCAGATCAGGCTCATATTAATTGTCAAGTTACTATGGTAACCGGAGTTTGAGGATGATGCTTCAAGCTTTCATATGAGCGGCTACAAAAATAGTAAAATAAATCCGTTGCACTTTTCATCTGTATCTCTACAACCTAAATACTGCAAGTAAATATTTAATCGGCTCTACGAACAAATATTTATACCCATCGGAAATGTTGAGATGATGCAGTAGAAGGCTCGCAAACCCCAGAATAGAATACAAAATATGGGATCATTTATTTCAATAGCTACTTTACTTACGATCTTTTAAAACTATTGATACCTCACAATACAGCAAACTAGAAAAAAATATTCCAAAGGGTTGCGCTGAAACCGATGCCCATGTGATTTGCCAATTAGCGGGAACAACAGTCGAAAATGTCAGCGGTACAAAGAAGTGACATTAAATGACTTTGACCTCAAACATACAATCATCAGCAGTGTGTGTGTGTGCGTGTGTGTGTGTGTCAATGATAAGAATGAAGCACCTGTTCTGCAGCTGATTCACAGATGCTGGCATTTGATAACAACTCGAGCAACGTGGCATCACTGAGCATTTCAGCGCAGTAATAATCACTTCATTGTCCTCCACACATTTTCAGACAAGGCTCAACAAAGCATTTAGTTTTCCTGCAACTCTCCCGAAATCCAGAGCAGATGTAGAAGAGAATTTGCACAAGAAGATAAAAAAAAGTGTTCCGATGTCCTACAAACAGACACTTTGTATTCATGATCACTACAAAAGAAGGTTTGGGGCATTGTATGTTTTGAGGTAGATGTTCCAATTTTTTCCAAGAGGTGAAGTGGGAGAAAAGGTTGGGTCCAAGTGACGGGGCTGGCGGAAAAGCTGCCCTGATGGGGAAGGCCTACCTCAGCATTTAAATGAGTTGGTCCTTTTCTTCCTCTTGCCAGTCGGGGAATCAGCGTGACGTCCACTCTGCGCGGTTGGAAAGATGACCTCCAGCACGTTTCTGGAAACACGGACACACGTTTAAGGTCATCGATTCACAAATTTCAGCTTTGACTCACACTCAATAAAAAAAACGTTTAGTTGCTGGATTAGGTCAAATGTTTTTTTTTTAAGTAATAGGAAAAGTGAATATTGGCCAGCGTTCTCCTCACACGGGTCCTGTAATGCTGTCAGTGAACGTGATTAAGGCTCCAGAGGCACAAGGCAAACATGTGTTTTGTGTATATCTTTATTGCCGGGGATTTCTTTATGCTTCACTAAAGCATTATGTCAACGTGTGAGCCATGCCAGCGCACGCTGATGAGGAGGAAAGCCGCTGGGATCACATGACTTTTAAAAGTAACAGCACAATGATCATTTTTGTATCTTTGACAAACTGTGAGTCAATCTGGAAATGTTTCATTTTAGTTTGGAAAAGGAAATACAGAAATTATAAAGTGGCCTTTTGTCCTTTTTTTTTTTCCAGATTTCAAAGTCCATTTGAGAAAGTAGTTGAAATCTTGACATCATAAAACTTTTAGTAGCAGTTTGTCATTATTATTTATGTAATGCAATCACAGATTTGGAGGTTGAACTATTACCCTAACATCATAGCAGATTTTTATATGATCAGTCAGTCCAAGAATTTGACGCCAAAATGTCAACACATAACAAAAGTATTTGTGATTCCTTTGCCTGTGAAATCGAACCAATCCGATCTGAGCGTGTTTCCCATGTGGCCTCACATTGCTTAGACTTATGATAGCCTGTTAATTACACGCTTGCCTCTGGAGACTTGCATTCTGTCCCCAGTTACAACTGGCATCAAACATTGTTATCGGCCCTTATTGCCTTGAAGGCTAGCTGCCTGCGTGAAGATTCCATCTGGACTTCAAAACAAAAGGCAGACAGATGTAAAGCCATGCCTGATATGAAAACGACCCCCTCCTCGCTGTGGGTCCCGACGTCTTCACGCAATTCATCCGCACGGAATACCAAGTGACTGCTTTTGTTTTGCTACGATGGAGAATAGGGATGGGATGAATCTTATCTCGTCCTTGCGGATTTTGTTTGACCTCGTAAGTCACACACACACGTAACTTCATAGTCCCTCCGTTATCTCCAGATGAATTTATTAATTCATATCAGATGCACGTGTCATCTGGCCACACGAGGTTTGACACATACAATGTCATCTTTAGAGTTTACTCGATTTGTTTTGCGCATCTGCTTTTGATCAGAAAGCATCTTGGTCCAAGAATGAGGTTCTGGGCCTATTCACAAATAGCAAGCCACTTTGCGGATTATCGAGTAAAGACCATTTTGATTGAGAATGTGTTATGCATTTAATAATACGGAGTCAACTATGTTACATCAACTACTCTTACGCAAGTTTTCTATTCAACCATATTTGTTGAAGGCATTTTATTATGTGCCTCTGATGTCATTTTTGTGGTCAGATTAGTTGTCAGCGCAACTGATTACGAGATCAGCTGAAATCCAATTGGACAAACAGCGCCACCCATATCAGATGTGTTGTCAGTCATACACGATATCACTCAGTGGAGCCCAATTTGAAATGGATCCAGAAAGCGTATAAAACAAGAAGCGAGTGTTTTCTAATGGCCATAACTGGAACTTAACCCCCCTGACGCTTAGCTTTGCATCCACCCTTGGGTCATCGCAGACAGAGCAGTCGCCATCCTGTGTAACACGAGAGGGAGAGGCTTGACCGATAAAGCTCTCCCCATGTGACTCCAGTGAGAATACATCCGTGCTAACACAGACCAGAGAGATGGAAGACGGCATGAGGATTGGGAGGGCAGCCATTGCACAGAAAGAAATAAAAATGGCGCCATGTTTTGTGGATACTCTCTAGAAAACAGAAAGGCCGTTTCACAGCGAGAAGCCACACCCACTACTACAGACCTCACTGACTGGCTTCAACAAAGGGAATTTATCATTACAGAAGAACAATCCATAACCCCCCCCCCCCCCCCCCCCACACACACACACACACACACACATACACCAACCCAGCATGGCAGAGCAAGGCCCCGATGTTGAGGCCCAGCTCTGCGCTCCATGCAGTGAATGTGGAGTACCAAAGGAACCAATTAAAGTGTGAACGCCGGCTATCTTTTTCGGTCCATTCCTCCAGCTGTGGGAATGGAGCTAATGAGAAATGTAGGATCATACATGGGCCGTTATCACGACACAGATGATCACTACACATGCTTGTGTAAAAATCCGGTTAATGAATTGCCGATCTTTCATGTGAGCTAACGATCCATGCCATCTTTGGGTCAACGCTGTTTTAAAGCGAATTAGAAGTTGACTGGGTGGAATATTTGAACGTTTGGCCTCCACACTTCTGGGAATGGAAAACCAAATGAAATATTAATCTGTTTGCAACTTACAAGCTTCGACCATCCATTCATTTTATTTTCTGCTGTTCAGGGTCACGGGAAGCTGCAGCCTATCGGATGGAAAACAGACCTTCATGTCAGGCGAGTGAACCACTACAACATTTCAGAGTATATCTATGAGGGGCTATGAATAAATAAATAAAGAAATATAGAAATAAATAAATAAATAAATACGTTTTTGTCAGGACCCTTAGAGACACATTTGATATCACATCTACACATTTGATATCACATCTACACACTGTGCGAACACAAAAAAGAACAGCACATACACAATGTATCCAAACACGAGATGATTTTCATCCTAATCTTCCATCAGTTTGGAGATCAAATGCCTTGAAGATAGGCCTTTTGGCTGATTAATCTAGTAATTAGCTGTGGTAATGATTCGCATCCAAGCAGACTAGCGTCAGCATGCCTGTTTAATCTTCATTAGGAAGAAGGGATCTTTGAGGTAAATTAAAAAAAATAATGTTTTTGCTCATCTCCCCCGAGACATCAGAATTTACTTCATACTACATCACGAGGGCATTTCGTCCTCTTCCTTTATGAATTTTTGAAGGGCAATGGAGAGTCTTTGTGTAAATACGCATTTGAATGTAAAGACCAATATTTGCGGATCTGTCTGCAACCCCATCGACCGAGCGCCTCCATCCGATGACGGCTCCCCAAAATAAATATTTACAAATGCACACTCAATAACATCTGCTGTAGTTTGTGGACAGCAGCGTGCGTGAGTGCGTGGTGGACCAGGGGAGATGATGCACATCCTGAACTCACGGGAATAGAAGAGGCTCTCAGGTTCCATCCGTTCCTCGGAAAGCTTCAAATGCCACAAACAAATGATCCCAGATGCCGGGGCATGATGCAACACAGATGAATTCAAACCTCGTGGGATGTCTTTAATTATTTTACACGGGGAATAGATAAGCGTCACTTGGGAGTACTTGAGTCCCGAGTGATTTAGGTATAAAATACAAATGTGGTGGTCATCCTAAAGATCCCATTTGTATTCAAGCCCTGAATCACTATTTGCGCTACAGAAGTCATCCTGGGACTAAGTTTGTAGATATTCTGACTGGATACATCGAAATTTGACAGATGAGTAACAACTGGCCCTCGGTGTACGCTCCACTCTTTGATGGGCAACAAGTGTGGGACTATTTGAGGAGAACTCAGTGCACCAAGCACCTTCTTGCACAACATGACTGTATACACAAGCAGCGTCCACAGCTGTGGGCATGTTTTGTTTTATGAGTCATAGTAACACCGCGCCTCGTGTGAGCCCTAATGAGCCCTTGCCACAACTCACTGGATCAGCTCCGAGTGCTGCTACTTTGTTTTTATTGGATGCGCTACCCACTATGCCATTTTATTTTTTTACAGTTGAAATTGTATTGGTGATCATTTACCGTATTTTCTGCATTATAAGGCGCACCGGATTATAAGGCGCACCTTCAATGAATGGCCCATTTTAAAACTTTGTCCATATATAAGGCGCACTGGATTATAAGGCGCACCTTCAATGAATGGACCATTTTAAAACTTTGTCCATATATAAGTCCATATATTTGGACACGCCTGCTGTAGTGGCTCAATATTGGTCCATATATAAGGCGCACCTAATTATAAGGCGCACTGTCGGCTTTTGAGAAAATTGGAGGTTTTTAGGTGCGGAAAATACGATAGATGTGAATGGTTGGTTTACTTCCACCCATGCCGTAGTTTCTGAAATGTACAGTTAGACAAATTTAAAATAGATAGAGCTACATTTTCACATTCACAAGTGCAAATGACATCATGAAATTCTGACAATGTACTTTTAGCTCTTGTGATTAATATTTGAGGCCATTTCGGTTACGAAGAGAAGTCTATTTTTTTATCCAAGTGACTTCTATGCAGCACTCGGGTCTGTTTCTCCGTAAAGCAATGCATGGAAACTCCAATCTATAAAAGTCAGAGGTAAAAGATATGGAGGGGAAATGCATGACTTTTGTAAGGGAGGAAGGAAAACGGAGGATTTGTAGGCCAAGGCGTGAGAGAAGTGGACGCTGGCAAACGTGAGGCTCCCCTCTCCCTAGTTTCCATTAAAGTCAAACAAGCAGAGTTAATGCTCTCCAACTTATGGTGTGGCATTACAGTGAACCCCATAAAAGCAACCTTGCTGTGCATTAATCAATGTCACGTGTTTGCTAAGCGATGTGCAGCTATGCCACTGAGACGTCTTAAAAAATCCATTCGTGACTGTAAGATGCTAGGAGAGCTTTTAAATACTCATTTAATGAGGAGCTCCTCACACAGAGTATTTGGAGGAGGTACAGTAGGTCTATGTCCAGTTGAATTTATTCAACAATAAAACATATTCTTTATGGGGAAAATGTAACCTTCTTGGAGTTAACCTGAGGAGGTATCTGAAGACAGACTGTTCATCATGTTTATGGGGGTCACATGGCCTGCGCTTGCTAAGAGGAGGAAGTGGCTAATGACTCCGAGTGACACACGCAGCAACACTTTCCAATACCAACCTTACTCATAGTGTTATTTATTCACTCTTTAACTCAAGTCCACTACTGTATTCATCACTTTAACCACCAAAAGAGAAAAAGCACTTATTTGCTTTTGGGGTCATTTTGTCACGTCGATGAATACTTTATTGAGTCAGTTCGAACCGTGATTCGTTGTCACCTGAGCCCTGAGCAACTGGGATGTCATTTTCAGTGGTCGGCAAGTAACAAAATGGCCGTCCTCTGAGTTAGGAGATTATTTTTTTTGCCTCCATACAGTTAGTCCGTGCATCTTTGCCAGACATGCAGGTTCTTTGATGGCATTCCAAGTGACAACGTGAAGGGACAGAAAGCAATGGTGACTTTGTCCCTTTCATTTCCTCTTTCCATGCCACCTTGTCTCAGACGAGAAGCTTAATGAGAGCCAGAGAGAGGTCAAGCCACTGCCTAGACATACAAAACCTCAGTCCAAATTCTACACATACCAGCTCTGGTCATCCAAAACACAACCAACACATTTGACAAAATAGTATTGATGCTCCTCGGCACCACAAGAGTGGTACAGTACGGAAGATGACAAGAAACCTGTACAAAAGTGAGAATGAGAACCTCCATGTGTTCTGTATTTTAAAAAAAAAAAAAAAAATCCGGGGAGATCCTCATGCGATATGAATGAGGGACTCTACACTGACGTTACAGATCTTCTCGGCTGCCTTTGAAGAACACTAGTGTCTTTTGTTTTTGTTCATACATTCATTGGAAATAGAGATGAAAACCTCATCTCCAGGGGATAGTTCAACAGATCAGAGAAATGAGCAATGTTTTTTTTCCTCGGCGAAGCAAGGATGCACTCCTGTGGCGAGGATGTCTCAGAGCCTTTTCAGGTTGAGCCACAACTACATGAAAAGAGCAACAACAACAGAAGTCAGTTTGAGAGCTGTCCACTTGGTCAAAGAGATTCAGAGACACAAGTCAAAGGTCAAATATTGGCCCAAATATTGAGAAATATAAAGGCATTCGAAATGCAAACTGCATACCACACAAGACCTCAGTTCAGCGAGCATTCATTGATAAACTTGTTTATCTATAAAAGCTGAATGCAGAAAGTTCCAGAAGTTGTGAACAGAAATAATCCTAAAAATGGACGCAATGACACAAGACTTGCAAGTGTTCACTCAGCTGTAAAAGTAGTTGTACACAGCAATTTAAAGTTATGTTTTTCCTGCTTTTGGCTGCTGGGTCTCAAGCGACTGCCGACTTTCAATGTGGATTAGTGTCAGTGGGCAACCAAGTGTGGCGCTCGTGACCCACCGAGAAATACCCGCACAGAAGAGGGGGTTTTGTTTTTCTTCCATTTCAAATCAAATAACTTCTTTTTTGTTACTCAAGATACACAAGCCTTGTAATAGACTCAAAACAAAAGCCGGCGACAGACAGATAAGGATTTCTATTATCAGAAAATGACTCATCCAGGTTGAATGTTTTGAAAGATGTCATTTTCCCAAGCCTGTGGGGATGCTGAACATCAGTCTGGGCGGTTATCATGTGAAGCTGATAACTTTTGTTTGGCCTTATTGGAATGACAGCAAAGCTTTTAAAGGGGCTCACACAAATACTCAACTTGGGTTATCCAATTTACTGACAAACTCAAGCCTGCTTTCTGAATAAAATAATTTGATTTTGTCTAAAAAAAATAAAGACACAACAAATGCTTCAAAAGGTACCGTACATCCACGTTCGACATTATGTTGTCATTCTTGGCTCCTGTGTTGTCAGTGACATCATGAGTATGTACATTGTGGAAGGGCACAGACGTTGCCACTGTTATAACCCACAATGAGATCCGAGATATGACGGCATAGACAGACACAGTTGAGATCACGACTGTCAAGAAAGTCACATCGTGTCTTCATTTCTACCGAGTGAAATAAAATGACTGCTCGGAGGTGAAGCGGCCCGCCCGCTGGCGGGAGTTTGAACAAACTCTGGTTTTCTGGACAGTCAATTAGTCAGCTCCCAAGCAACACACTCTCACTCCCACAGACTGACAGAAAGGCGGCCCCTAGATCACAACCTCTGTCCAATTTTTTTCTCAGTGGCACTGCAAGCCCACGCGCCTCTTCATGTAATTTATGAGAAGGCTCTTAACGCACTTTTGACACTTCACATTCTTCTTTTTTGAACATACATGATATGATAAGCACAGTTTTTCTGGTATAGAATTTCTTTTTAAAGGTTCTGGATGTTAGCTGTCTGAAAAAAATGTGAAAATGAGAAAAAAAAACCTAGAGTCCATGAACTCAAGGTGGAAAATGTCAGGACAAAAAATTTCAACAATGCCTCGTTTCAATGCAAGTATTCAGTGACATCTTTGTTAATTCGATTTAGAACAGCCAAATAATAATGCATATGACTTTCTAATCTACTCGCACAGTGGAGATGACACCATTCCAGTGCCTCCCATCGTTACACAGACGCAAGGAGTGATGATATTTTCATAACCCGGTTATGATGAGGTAAGAGTCTATAAAAGAAGCTTTCAACAACAGCTGCGGCGAGGAATGACATTGGCTTCCAACTTTGCAATCATGTTTCCTCTCTGCGAGGAAAGCGTGACTCTCCAGGCACTGATTGTCAACATTGAGATTTGGAAGTGCTTGAAAGTACCTGTGTATTATTATTATGGAAAGACCAAACATAAATAAATAAATTATATATATATATTAAAAAAAAAAAAAAAAAAAGGTGTGGTGGCTTAAATCATTTGTCGTCATTTGCCCACTTTCCAAAGAAAGTCATGGACTTCCATGACACACATTCATTAGCTGAGACTTTTACCTAAAATGGTCTGAATTAGTAATGGGCTAATAAATTACCCATTACTAATGCCGAATAACAGTTTAATGGCCGAGTTCAGACCCCTCGATAATAAATAACCAGATTTTTCAGGAAATCATGCTACAGTTGTCTAAATATACAACGTCATAATCAGGCCTCATGCATTAACCAAGCATAGGTCACTGACTTTATTTTGAAAAGTAAATGGTTACAATTAACGTGGAGCTTCAGTTTGCCAGAGGTTGTGCCAACATCTGCGTGTTGTTGCAGCTGTCTGCATGAAACATGATGAGTGGCTTTCCGTGTTTATGACAGAGTACGCCGCTCGCTGGACACTGCAGCGTTGTCTCTGCCACGTCGTGACCACGCTGCGAGGTCACCGGGGTTGACGTCAAATTGTTCATTAGCAAATATTAAATTAAGTGACTAAAATATTTACATAGCAAGGTTATGACGAAGAACGGGTCACCAGAAGGCGCTTGAGGGACAAGTTCGTACCGTGCGCTCGTCTTTCTTGACTCAACTTAATGAGATCTCGGACAAGAGCTGTTAAAATAATTTGGTTCTGTGAGGATAGTGAACCTCGGTTTGATTGACATTGAGGGATTCAGTGGACCCACAGATTCACTGCTTTGATTATTTTCTTATTTCCTAATCCCTTTCAATGGGTGTCAATTAGTGGTGGATTTCTCGGGCCAACTGATTTCTGGGTTCGGTCATGTGATGCTAGCTGTTTTGACGACTTTAATCTGGCACGAGAACTCACTAATGATATCCATAGTTACAGATAAAGATGTCAAACAGCGACTATATGACCTTGGGGGGGGGGGGGAATAAATGAGAAATATAAAGATGACCTCGTACGAATGGCTGCTTTTCCGACAGTTGCACAAAAGCGATTCTGTTTGAAACAAAACAGAATGTGCAGGAGGCCTCTGATTTCACTTGGCTCTCTACCAAGCTCTCCAATTGCTCATCACACTTAGAACGAGGAAGGAACTGCTATATTTCCATGCCAGACTCAAATGTGCACGGAAAAGGCTTCTCGATTTCACGTCTGCAAATTTATTGAAAGCAATTTGATTCTTCTGACCAGGTTGAGATGACTTATTATTAATTTACAAGAACTCAAAATGATTAAAGAGGTTAATAGATCAACGGGAATTTCAAAAATATATATCAGGCCCTACTTAAGTGTCCATAAATTA
Organism: Syngnathus scovelli; assembly: GCF_024217435.2. NCBI lineage: Eukaryota > Metazoa > Chordata > Actinopteri > Syngnathiformes > Syngnathidae > Syngnathus > Syngnathus scovelli. The sequence continues at coordinate 3,729,967 of NC_090857.1, read as the reverse complement.
GACAGGCTGGCCAAGGTCTTGGTAGTGGCGTGACAGACGTGAGGGAGGATTGGCCGGCCAAGGCGCCTGGGAACTTTGCTCCAAGAGGATGACAGCTCTATAAGTCAGACACTGATAAAGGAGTAAGCAGTGACAATCTCTGGGCTCCAGCCAGCAGAGCATCCGTCCGGCACAGATAAAGTCAGACAGGCCATCCATCAGTGTGGAGACAGAGAGTCGAAACCACCTGAATAGAACCCACTCCATGACCAACCACCGTAGGAATGTGCTTGACCCGCCTTGCTGTCGCGGAGCACTGGTGGAAGATGGTCCGGAGCATCTCAGAAGAATTCATAGAGACATAACGAGGGGATGGGTTGTCACGTAGGACAACTGTAGAAAAAGAGAAGAGTCTCAAAATGACTTTTTTTGTGCTTGTCTTGATGCATTCCAGTGCAACAATAGCATTCTTGTCATGCTTCGTGGTGCTTCTACACAAAGGCTGCTTCGAGACATACACGCGCTGAGCTGAAGAGTTACACAAGCAACATTTGAATCGCGCTGCTAGCAAAGCTGGCAGCGGAGGGAGTGCGAAGGACACACCGTCAAAGAATGCTATTCTTTCTCCAGCTGCCATTGCCGGGCCCTTCGTCTGCATCCAAACACTTCACAGCTCTCACTTTTTCAAATTGTACAAGAACACATAAGGGGAGGATTGGATGGGCAAGGCTTCAGACAAAAGGAGGCAACAGAATTGTGGACTGCAAAGTTTCTTTTGGAAGTGTCTCAACAGCAACACGCGAAAGCAAAACAAACTGCTGGCAAGTGTGGAATTAAAATGGACACTTAATTAATCTTCCGCACTGAGAATGCACAGTGGAAAACATGAAGGGAGGAAAAGAATACATCATGGAGACACGTTATTCTAATACAACTAATACAAGTTTCCCTCTTCAGGCTACGAGTAGATGAAAAGGGTTTTAAAAAAAAAAAAATTGTCAAACTTGTATGTTTCATGCGTGTGACTGAGGTAGCTGCGGCCGCAGCTGTTTCTCATCAGCAGGACTTCGGGTTTTGAATGAGACCCTCGAGGGGAACCTGCGCTTGTGCTGTATGCGCAAAAGTAAGCCATGCAGTTATTTCCCCTAAGTAATATAAAAGGGAATGAAAAAAAAAAAAAAGTCTCCAACAAACGCACTCAAGACCTGTCTTGACCTGTCTGTGCGCCACCTCATGAATCACTCCGTCATTGCTGCACAGGGAATGCGTTGGGAGATTTTGCAACCTTGTGTCTGCTCGGGAAGTCACAGAAGATGCCCCTGGCAGAGGATCACAGGGAAATTCTTCTTCCATCTAATTGCCCTCATGTTTTGGCCGGAGCTAGCTTTGAGGTCCCAAATATTACATATGCATATGAATGGATAGCCAGCTGTCCAATGTGACAAGTGTGATGTGCAGCTCCGTATGCTAAATTGTAAAGCAGTAACCCACAAGTCACCCTCAACTCCACCTTGGTTGCCTCACTTAATCCTAGACAAGGGCAACAAATAAGTACGGTGGCACTAAATGATCAAAAAGGTGGCAATTGGATAAAGACGTCCATTATAAAAGTTTAGCATCAAAGTTGCTTAGCAAGAGGACGGATGCCCATTTTATTGATAATAGACATGGAGACGATAGCGTCAATACTGCCTAATGTCAAATTAATTTTAAGTCAGCAGAGATGGGCTCAGTTCCTTATGATGCCGACGAGAAAAAGTGGTATAGCAGATGGATGGAGGTTCAACGTAACTTCAAGGGAATCTTCAAACTATCAACAGAGTGCAATACTCTCGTCGTGTATACAGGAAAGTCTCAAGAGAAAACATTCTCTCTTCTGAAGTTTGTTTAATATGCTGCCAAGTCAGTCTGCGATATCAAAGGTAGGTTCCTCAGTCTGCGTCCAAATGTCAAGGTCCTTGCCGCATCCGGCCTGCTGGCAACATCTGTCCTCCTCACTAAGATGAGTCCAATCTGACCACAGCGTCTGCAACTTGCCATCTAAATTACTTTCTTTGAACACCTAAGACTGTCAAATTGAGGAGAACATTGTCGATGGTCGTGCTGAACTAAGAATTGCATTTTCTAGACAGTTTTACATTCATACTAAAATATTTATATTGACCCGCTGTCAAATAACATGTTTTTGGCAGCTATCTATCCATTCTAAATATAGTGCAACTTGTTTTTATGACAAAAACAATAATTACTGTACAAACTTGTATATACAGAAGGTCTGGTAGATGACTTCACTGGGTGCTAAGTCACATATTGACTCTATACTTCTCATCATGCATACCAAGTATAATACTCAGAAAATCCCTCTACCAACACCAACTTTTCTTTTATAGTAAATGTTCCGTACATAAATCCAACATGGATTAAAAAAAGTGGATTACATTAAATCTATGTTAAAAATGCAGAGTGATAAGTAGTCCATCTATATGTAAATAGGAGGTACATAGGCAAAATGCATTAAGCGCCCCGTTTGATCAGAGCCTCAGGAGCTAAAGTTGTGATTTTTTTTAATGGAATCCGAAGGGAGGAGGGTGCATGCTGTGGCCAAGGCTGCAAGGTGAGACCGTGAAAGCTTCCACAAGGGAGCGGCTAGCTGCGAGGCTGCAGGATAACAGAGTACACGAAAGATTACTCTAACCCAGTGCAAATAAAATTATTGCATATTGGAAGGCTCAGTAGCTTTTCTGCATGACTACATTTGCACTAGAGACAACAAAGTCAAGGTTGCTCTAAAATTAAATTTGATTTGCCACTTTAACTGCCCTCAGGACTTCTTTGGAGGACTTGGTGCTTTGCATTTTTGTTATGGTTCAACGGCGCTAAGCTAATGCTAATAAGTAAACTATAGTTCTGCAAAAATATTTTATTTTATTTTTTATTTTATCCAGTGAACCTTATTAAAACTTAATCATGCATCTGCCATCAAACATCTGTTTTTCACAGAGAGTACAACAGTTAATTAAGGTCGGTGATAGGCCACACAGTTCAATCCTGTAACATTCCACACATGGTGATTAGTGACAAATTCTCACAGCAACTTGTATGAGGTGTTTGTGGAGGCCTGTCAGTGCTGGAGCACTAAATAATGTCTTATCTGCTAATTATTCATTCAACAAGTTAACCGCAAAACATCTACATTGCTTAAAACACTTTTGCATCCCAGGACAAATTGTTTCCCAAATTTGTTGAATTCAATTTGAGTCTTTAGTCGAATCAGAAGCGGGCAGAAGTTAAAAAATGTGAGAAATACGCATTATATAATGAGCACTCTTGTAATGGAGTGTGGCGATATTAACGACATGTCACACGTTCAGGTCACTCAACGACCTGCTTGCCACATAAATCCTCGCAGCATATTTGGAAGCACTTTTTAATCCCGTGTGGTCACCCCGACGGCAAACCACACACGCTCTCAACACGGCCATCCGTCCACAAGTCCAACATTGACGTACAATACTAAATGGCAGCAGCTGTTAAGAAATGACATTCAAATGTGGCCCTGGTAGAACAGTTGGTAAGTGTGAATTATTACTTACCATATTTTGCCGCTGAAGTGATTTACAGCCTGAAGATAATGATCCCAAAGTTTGACTTAAAATCAGATTTTGGCGCAATGCAGTAACAAATGCACTGTAGTAGTAACTTGACCTTCAACACAAACTTGTGGCTACTTAGTTTTCAGCTGAGCAAAAGCTCAAGATACTCTGCTGCCACCTCGTGGCGAATAATTTAACACACCGGAAAAGACGAAATCGTGGAAACCCTATTAAAAAAAAAGAACAAATTTATTAGCAATCACATGGAAAGAAGGCATGACATCTACAGGAGCATTTGTTGGAATAAAAATGCCAACTGCTTATTTACAAAGTCTGCAAATGAATATGAATAATATTAGCACATGCAAATTGTTATAATATTACACAAGCTTTTTATTCTCCCAGGTGACCCGACTTGACGGCCCTTCACTTCTGCTGCAGTCACAACACTTGACAATTAGTATTCTGCTCATCACCAATAAACAGGACGACATGACGACAGGGAGCGTGTGATGACTGAACACACGAGATGGGCCGATGAACAAATGCCATCCAGGCCACCGTTGGAGATAGTAACCGAGCGGCTAACATGGAGCGGGTGATTAGAAATGATTCAAGCGTCACGTGGATAAAAGGGAGAAAACGGTCTTGGAGACGACAATCAATCCGTCTTTTAGCGAGACTCAAAATGATCGTCGAGCGTGTTTGCTCTCTGTGACTCCCCCTGTTGATCTTGACTGACACTTGCTTTGTTATTCAACCTGAACAAAATAAAGATTATAAAACCAGCTACTTAGCCGCACCCATTTTACCTCCGCGATATTTTTTTTTTCTTTTTCAAAATAAAAAGACCTGTTAGTTGTCACTTACATAGAAAGCTAGACAAAAGGTAAGAGGCCTTCAAACGCAACAACTGGCCGAAATGTTCTCAATTTGTTTGCATTTTCCCACAAGACTCCAGACTGAATGGTTGGTGTATAATCAAAGAATTTAAATCTGTCTGCAATGATTTCATAATAGCGCATTAGACATCGCTTTGGGCAATGACTGCTGTCTAATTGGAGCTCTCACTCAGCCAAAAGGCACTTAAAACTCAACAGGCCTAATTCTGCCTGAGACAGCAACAAGCGCTCATTATTTTCACCTTTTACTCATCTTTGTTCCAACTCGAATTCAAGCCTTTCAGCTAATTGGCCACCTTCCGCAAATTACGGCTATGTTGCGACCGGTGGTTGAAGGCATGAACTTCATTTGGCAAAACCACAACCGCATTGTAAACGCCAAGCAGATTGGAGTCATTTGTCATGTGACGAGGGAGAATTACAGGAACAAAAACACGGCAATGAGATTCGACTCCTGGTCCGAGGAAAACGTTCACGAGGACGGGCGCTAAGGCATGACGGGCATGAGCAATGCACCTTCTCGCGCTGAGAACATTTCAGGCCTCCGAAGAAGAGTTGGTCTACTGGTGCTGTACAAGGACGACACAGCTACGAGAGTCGTGAGCAGCGGCGCGGGCGTGTTGCGGCGGCAGCGGGCGGGTGGGCGGACGGACGGAACTGAAGTACTTCACAGAGGCAGTTGAAGGGATGACCGTGGACGATTCGCAAGTGTTGGGGGGGTGGGGGCGCTCGGGCCGCAGCTGCGGTTCTCACCTTCAGCTTCTCCGCGACTTTGAGTGCTGGATGAGCCACTGCAACGTGATATCTGCCGTGGGGATATTTGTGATTGCCACAATCCAAAAGGAAAGGCTCCGGGAAGGTCACAAAGGCATGACGTACCTATGTTGTCTTTCTCTTTGCAGGATACCGAATAGCAGCAGATTTCCCGATCCTGAATGGCTGACAGGTTCCTTTTGAAGGAAAGCAGACAATACTGGATTTTTTTTTTTCTTACGTACAGTGAACTGTCACACATTCCCAGATGTTGGATTGCTTCAAATCGAACAGACAGAACAGTGCAAGCAAGCTGTGATTATAGAGCATGACGTGTGTTGACATGTTCCTCACATCTTTTCAATAAGCTGCTTCTCATCCAGCGCGTCGGCCAGGTCTCGTTTGTTGCCGAGCACGAGAACCTGAAAAACAAGGACGGAAAGGATCGAATATGCTTATTTTTGTGGGTGGAGTGCACAACACGGGTACGCAAACACCTGAGTACCAGCTCATCTTTCAAACATTCCGGAGAGCGACGTATCCGCCAACTTACCGGAATCCCTTGAAGTTGCGGTTTGTCCAACAAGTTGTGGAGTTCATTTCGAGATGCTTCTATTTTGTCTCGATCTGCTGCATCTACCATGTACCTGTACGAATAAATAAAAAAAAATGATGAAATACATTTAGTAGTTACTTGAAATAACAATTTGCCTGAATAAGAACAACGCAATGAGCATGTGGACCAAGAAAAACAACAGCAGAAATATTAAGGCTCTAAAAATGTATTTAAAAAGGAACACAAGTGCCTACACACTTACACAATAGCATTGACTCCTCGACAGTAGCGTTCCCACATGCTTCGGAAGCGGGGCTGTCCACCTATATCCCAAATCTGGAGAGAAAAAATATTTTAAGAACGTAAATGTAAGTATCAATCAGTCGTTATCTTAAAGGGCTCCAAGTATACGAGGGGTTTTTCATGGCTCAAATTAAGGGTCAGAAACTGTGAACTATTTAGTAGCAGTTTATTGTTCATTAACATTTTAATTCCTTACTTCAGATATTATTCTAAAAAACAAAATAAACAGACAAGAAGTCCATTTTTAATAGCAGAAATACAATATGTTGTGGTACAAGCTTAGCCTGCAAGTCAAAGAATTTAGGGTGTTTACTCCTGCAATTGCAGTCGATTATTTATCGTCTGCAAACTTTGTGAAAAAGATTAAATCACAAATACAATCTAGGGGGCATAGTCCGCCCTTTGTCACATGACTTTTAGCACGTGTAGGATGCAAAACATCCTGCTAGCCTAGTTTACACACACTTACCTTTATTGTCACATTGCCTTTTGTGACCTTCCGCATGTTGAATCCAACTGTAGGAATCATGTCTTCACTGAACTGGCCCGACTGTTCAGAACAATCAAAAAGAGGGCTTGTCAGCATCAAAATGATCTTTCAATTTGTCAGCGATTTTTTATATGCTGCTGTTGAGTCACCTTGCACCCAACACGACTTTATGCAAAGGTGGGATGAACCGGCAAGATAGGAATAAATTCATAAATGCTATTATTACTAATCCCACACGATTTAATTCTATGATGATCGATTTCCAGGAAGACTTCCCTGGTGACGAATACAGGCCCGTAGATCCAATCAAGTCTCACTGATTGCAAGACTGGATGGTTTTGCTGCTCTGCTCGTGGATGATGTTGGCATGCGTTGCTTATGCAGTATGACAACATCATCCCAGCAGTAACATCCACGTGACGATTACAAGAAGCGCCCCCGTCTGTCAACTTCGACAAGGAGACAAACACCAGATTTGGGCGTAAGCCAACATTGCGCCCTGTGTTTGCAGTCGACTCATTATTTTAAAGGGCGTTCAAATGTGGACATAACATATCTGATTAATAACCTGTATATTAAACTTAAATCATTTGTCATGCAAGCTTTCCACAGCCTTGGGCCCACACTGACAGAGCATGTTTGTTAGCGACTTACAGCGATCACATTGACGAACGTGGTCTTCCCGGAATACTGAAGTCCAACGAGTGTAAGTTCCATCTCTTCTTTCCAAAACAGGGACCTGAACCAGTCCAGAAGCTTGTTAATGAGAGCCAACATCTTGGATGTCACGCTGGTCACAATCCAGACGACTTTCGATTCTGACGTGAGTTGTAGGTTAGTAGCAAGCCACACCGGAAGTGGGAAGCTGCTCTTGCGGATCATGTGATTTGCAGTTGCGTTCAAGTGATGCTTGGAAATGGGAAATTCTGCCTTCCCATGAATCCGCTCTGATTTAGATTTTATTTTATTTTTTTATTGCAGGCCTGTTACACCCCAAATTTATGTTATCGTGAGGTACTAATAGGACGTATATGTTGTTTTTCATGACCACCAGTTTCCCAAATCTATTTTTATTTGCACGTGCGGAGATTAGCATGCAGTAATCCCTCATTTCTCGCGGATAATTGATTCCAAAAACCACCGCGATAAGTGAAATCCGCGAAGTACGGTCACCAACAAGAAGTACTGGGCAGGCTAACGAGTTAGCGGAAAGATGCTAATTCTTTAGCTAACCCTCAATTTGTAATCCATGAACTGCCCCAAGTCAAATGAAAATATTTATTTATATGTATTTAATAAAAACTGACACACCACAACAAACACAGTCCTTTCATTTGTAATTCCTCAAACAATAAGCACATTGTTTACATCTGTAATTGGTGACAGTTGGTGACTTGTGCCATTTGGAAAAAAAATCTCAGATGACATGACCACATTCATAGCTGTGGTGTGCAGCAGATGATCACAGAATAGACGGGTTCTTTAATTTGCAGCTACATAAGGTGTTTAAAAAAGAGCTCATCTTCTCCAGTAAGACACTGGGAAAATCACAGTTCCACTTCACGAACCACTGGAAGCGCTTGGGGTCAATTAGTCATGCGGCAGTCCTTGTAGGATATTCAAAAAGAAGATATGATTTAGTGCGCGGTGCATTGTCTCTTACAAAAAAACATCCATCTATTGAACATACCGGCGGTCTGACAAGCGTGGTGTACTTCTCAGGGCTTGCTGCACTCATTGTTGTTGTATAAATTGTAATGCTGTGAAATGATTGAAAAAAACAGACAACGAAAGTAAATAAATATTTGCAAAGGGCAAAGTTAGCTGGTGTTCATTCCCGGTTGCCCCGGTGATTAAATGGACTATGTCACAAGAATGAAAACGAGTCTGATGGACACGTGTTGTGCTTACCTATTACACACTGGAGACAGTGACAATACCTGTTGACAGACAGTGGTTCGAGTTTCATTCTTTCTCTTACCATTAATTAGTGAATTAATTTGTTCGGACTTACCTTATAAAGTGAATACATATTGATATGCTCTTGACCAGTTGCATTCATTGCTTTTTCTGCTGCTTCTCTAGGAACGAGATGATAGTGTACCGTATTATTATTATTATTATCATCCATCCATCCGTCCATCCATCCATCATCTATACCGCTTGCCCCCACGGGGGTCTCGGGCAGTAGGCGGGGGACACCCTGAACTGGTTGCCAGCCAATCGCAGGGCACACAGAGACGAACACTCCATCCAGGCACACACTCACATCTTTGGCCTACCATGCATGTCTTTGGGATGTGGGAGGAAATTTGAGGGCTCCGAGAAAACCCACGCAAGCACAGAGAGAACATGCAAACCCCACAAAGGGAGGGCCGGGAGGTGGAATCGAACCCGCATCCTCAGAATTGTGGAACGGACGTGCTAACTAGTGCCCCATTTTTTATAGTTGTTGTATGTTGGCATTTATCTTCCCCTAGCTCACCTTCGATGATCCTTGGCTGGGGCAGGACGCCAATGATCAAAGTTTGTCTCGACTCTGAACCATCTAAACAAACAATAACAAGCAAAAGTTGGCGAACACCAATGAACAAATACAACAAGAAGAGTGTGGAGGGCTCACACAAGACCGACCCTCCTTGCAGTGGATTCAATGGCCAGATGTCCGCAGGGCCCTTTCGGTCTCTTGTGATGACGAGGCCTTCCCCTGCCCGCGCCCCAGCCACGATGTAATAGACTCCTGTGATGATGGGAATTTTGGAAAGGCGCAGGGCAGCATCTTCAAAGTCTTCTGCCTTTTCTAGAGTCTGCACAGAAGACCGAAAAACACCAAATTAGGATTCCGCCATGCATTCGGGTGCGTTCTACATACCAGATCCCACTATAATTGCTTCTCTGCTCTTTCCTCATCTTACCTCTCTCACCAGCCAGCTGACTAGGCTTCTCCTCAACATGAAAGCTGAAAACATATTCTTCCAAAAGTCCCACCGGTGGCCCTTGTCTTGCCATGCACACAAAGCAATATTCTACTGTTAACAATTTGACCTTTTCAGGCCAGTGGAAGAAGTGCGTTCTTACCTCGCTGATCACCGGAGACGGTGAACTTGTATGGACTTTGTCCTGTCCACAGACCCACATAGCCAGCGAATGTGGTTCCAATGTAAGAGATCTGCAACGCATTGCTCAATGTTTTTGACCTGAGGTGCACCGAGGTGACTATAGAATTGATGTGGCTACACGGGATTGATTCCATTGAGCTTTCCTGTGAATACGCAACAGGTCTCAAACTGATATTCAAGGATAAAGTTCAGGATTAAAGCACTGATTTCTGGTGACATTTGACACAGACTTTGTTGGCAGTCACATTTTGTAACTGCGTATTTTGAAATGGTTTGTAAAGGTCAGTTCAAGCACTCCAATTATTTTGAATGACATCCTAAAAAATATGCCTGCGTTATGATCGGATGTACCTTTCCGTTCTTCCGGAAGTTAACATTGACAGTAAGATTCCTCAGAACCGACTGTGGGTAGTCGAGATTCCTGCCGTGGTACAGGTTTCCAGCTTTGTCCTGAGCCACAATGCTTGTGCAGAATCTGCCAGTGCAAAATATTATGTGGATATATGTTATGTTATTAAACATAATATCAACATCTTAATTACATAGAATACATACGCAGTTGCTTCGTAGGCAAAGTTGAGCAAGATGATATCAGAGAGGCTGGCACCAACATGTGACGCCATGCCACGGATCTCCTCGCCGTAAGGTTTAGGAAGGATGAACTTCTCTGAGGCCTTTACCAGAGCTCTAAGAACTTTATGAAGCCATTTTGGAATTGTTGAACTGACAAGAAAATGAAAAAAAAAGGTCAACACAACCATAACAAGAGAAAAATTGTTGAGAGCAATTATTAGTTTGCAACATAGATATATTTTTAAGATCTCAAAGCTGTACATCTTTTTAATCATTAAACCATAACTTTATGAAAAATATAAAACTTCATTTTCGTAGTGTGTGGTCACACCCATAGGCCACGTTACACACAGGTAAATAAATGTCTTAGTGCTGTACACAATTCCGTATTGTTAATAAATAAATGAATAACAAAAATAAAGCTATCATATAATAATTTCCTTGAAAACAATTAAGTGGTGAAATATAACAGTATCCTTCTCTTACTCTATGACCTCTTGAGCAGCTTTTTTGAGGAAGTCGGAGTCAAAAGCTTTGAAAAGCGGCAACCATCTGACTTGTGGATCATCATCCAGGTTAATGTCAATCGTGGGAGGGGCGAAGTCCGAACTGCACGACACCGCCAGTCCGACCAGCAGCACAGCCGTTCTGACCACCAGCAGCTTCATGACTGAAGGCGTACTGGTCCCTGAACGCCGCTTGTGCCTGGACGGAAGCGATTTCAAACAGGGACAGGGAATCGGTACTTCCGTTTAGAGCTTTTCACAATTAAAGTATGGATTAAGAATTGAGCCTGAACGAGAAAGTTGTTCAACCCAACTGCGATTCGATTCGTTGAACGATTCAAGTGTTTCTAAAGATTCAGTTCACTGAAAAAAAACAGGAATGCACATCACTAGCCCGAGTACACTAAATGCCCACTAGAGGGTGCTAAGATCCCAACATTTGTGCTTCGTGGAGACAAACGCTGAATTTAGTTATTGATGTGTCGTCCAATTAACAAAACAGGATAAGTGTTGCAACGGTACACACACACACACACACACACACACACACACACACACACACACACACACACACACACACACACACACACACACGTCTGAAACTTTCAACGTATGCCACACTATTGCTGAAACAACTGCAACAAATAAACTCTACTTGGCCTTCCCATATTTTTTTTAATTCAGCATGTATGTGATATGTAGGTGATATATAAATAAAATATAACAATGCCATAAAACATGAAGTTATTTTGTGTTCTTAACCCATAGTATGGATTGCAGTACCATTTTCTTTCAGTAAATGTTATATAATGTTAACCTTTAGGCTGAAATAAAATATCAGACTGAACCATGAGTGCAAGACCTCTACACATAGCACACTTTGACATGTTTGAGAATTTGATAAGTCTACAGTTTGTAATCTAAGACATGCTACTGATTTACAGCCGCTTGACTACTTTGAGTTATGTAAGTCTTATGTAAGCATGTGTTGTTATGGCGAGCTGTCAGAATGGCTGGCTGCAACATGCATGAAAAAAAAAGGCAGTGGATTCCACAAGGTTGGAAAAAAAAAGCTTTATTATCACTTTAATATATATCAATAATATTTTACAAAAATCTTACCAACAATCCTGTTACATTTCAAAATAAAAATTCCAAGTACGTCTTTCTATAGAAAACTACTTTGTCTCAACTTTACATTCACTCTTTTTTGCCACAGACACGACATTTTAAAGCAAACAAATCAATCAGTGTGTCTGGACAAAATGCGTCAAAGGCAACACCATGAATGGAGATCAGGCTTGGTTTGATCTGGAATTTGACAGATGACACAAGTTGGGTTGAAAACAACAACTACGTATCTACACGCTTGGCATACGGCACATGACTACCAGAATCCCTCCTCGGGTGGCGACGCAAATACACTCATTGGGTCACGTATCAAAAATAAAAATGTAGAGGGTTGCATGAACAAAAAAGGACACGACTTCACAGGAGACCAATTTAGATGCGCGCATAAATCAGAGGTCACAAGGAAATCATAAAAGCAAGTATGCTCACATCAACGCATCATGAGTGACACACCTCAAACAGTGACAACGCCCTGAATTCTTTACAAACACTCATGAGTTTATCTCCCCACACAGCCGGTGGATGAGTGATATATTGTGGTCAACGTGAAAAGGAACTTTGTTTTAAAAAAGTGTAAAGTTGCAAGACAAAGAAAAAATAGTAGGTCTGTTATTCCTGGATCTTCAGCAGATCGAATGAGTCCAAGCAGCATCTACTAAAAGAACAAGGGCCTTTTGTTTAATCTTTACATTCATCGTAGACTGGTGTGTGTGTGTGTGTGTGTGCGTGTGTGTGTGCAAATAGACAGTTCTAAACATATATAGCCTTCTGTATCTAGCTGTTGTGGGGTGGGATCTTCTGTCCCTTACATTCCGGATGAATCTCTGATATTCAGCAGAGTGCAGCAAAGAAGGTCTTTGCTAAACTCGTGCAAAGTCATTCTTGCGGATTCACAGTGTTTCAGAGTCATGCAACAGGTGGGCGTTAAAGTTGCTTACTCTACGGTTTCCAAGTTTAAAGCCGAGACTTGTTTTAAAGCTTTGTGGAGTACAGGGGAATCCGTGGGGCTTTGGCGTGGAACCGGAGACCCCGCCCCTTGGGACATGACTCGAGGTGGGGAGAGCGTCTCTGGGGCTAAGCTGGCAGCAGAGGAGCTCATGCCTGGGTACATGACTGGCATGCCGCCGGGATACCAACACTTCTCCAGCATGGGCAGGTAGGCCGCCGCGGCCGCCGCAGCTGCGGGCGGAATGAAATAGAAAGGGAGGCAGAGCGGGTGCTGGTTGGGCGTGAACGCCATGAGGCCGCTGGCTGGAGGACCAGAAAGGCTTTCGTCCTCAGAAGAGTCAGAACGCAACTTCTTTGCCTGAGGCTCGCCGCCCTCGTGCTCGACGTCTTCAGGCCTCTGCTCAGACGGGCTGCGCTTGAGCTCCCCCTCCTTTCTGTGGCTGTCCGACCACCGGCTTTTCGGGACACGTTTGTCATGCTCGCCCCCGTAGCCGCTGTCAGTGTCTGTGTCGCTGCCGCTCTGCTCGCCCAGGTAAGTCCTTTGAATGACGGGAACGCAGTTCTTGGACGGGCCCTCGGTGGCTCCAGAGGGCTGCTCGGCGGGTTTCTTCAGTTTCTCCGAACTCTGAAAGACGCGCTCGTCGCTCTGATGTTGTAGGACCTCCGAGGCGACTTTGTGGATGTGGCTGATGACATGGGATGGCGTCAGGTCCTGACTGTTGTCTCGGCGAGCCAGATAGTGGAGGACCTCTTTTGCGCATAGGTGGAAACCCGAACGGAACATCTGCTCGCTGACCTCTGGGTCGTCACCGCCATGGTCACCTGGACCAAAGATGGAGGCAACAACGTTACTCTCATGCTTCACACATGATTTAAAATTTCCCATTAACAAAATTTAATTTTCCATGCAAATATTGGATCTGTCATTCTACATCCATTTTTTTTTTTACTTATCGTTTCTCTATATTACATAATTTTACTACTGCGGGTTCTGGAATATATCTACTGCATCAATAGGGGTTCACTTGACTATAATTGTCAAACGTACTTATTCGCAGGTCTTTTTGCAGCTCGATGATCTTCTGTTGCTGTTGCTCCAGCAGGGTGTTCAAGGCGTTCACGTGCTTCAGAGTGAGTTCCAGCACCACCGCTTTCTCCAAATGACCCAGCGTCTAAATACAGGAAGACCTTCGATAAGAATGTTGATCTTTCTTATGTAACACGGTCTGAAGCCAAACTGAAGCTAAGCCGCCAACACCCGCAAATTCATCCAATGCAATTCACTGTACATGACGCCTGACAGAATTCAAGTAACATGATAAGTACAAAATTATATAAAGATAAATCATGTCATTTTAATTTTAAAAAGCTTAGACAAAAATAAATTTAGTTGTACTTAGAAAAAAATGTATTTTAATGTGCTTTTTCCTTAACTCTAACAAACCAGAAGGTGTGTTTTTTTTTCACGGATTCGAGACATGCAACAAAGTAAAATAAAACTCACTGTAAGCTTAAGGTGCTCCGGCAGCAAATCTTTGAGCTGAGCAATGCATTCGTTGATTCGGTCTCGTCTTTTCTTTTCGATTAGTCGATGTGGCAACTTGTAGGTCTCCTGCAGATAGAAGTGACACGTTCATGTTGATTCTTGTGAGTTTTTATTAAAGATATAAAAAAAATAAAGTCTCTTACCCTGCTCTCATCGCCGCGTTTTAGTCCCCTTCTTGACTTGTACACGTACATTGGATAATCCATCCTTTAGGCAGAAAAGTTAATTACATTTATGGGCAAAATTTAAAATGTGGTCAAAATAAACATTTGTTATATAATCCTTACCCCTGCATGTCAGCGATATCCAGGGATGGAGATTTGGGCACAAAGGGTGGCGGTTGCGCCCTCGTAATTCCTTCCATGTCGCTCAAATGCAAAACGTCAAATTACTAAAAGCATACAACAAACAGAAACAATCCGAGGTGGGAAAAAAATATCCCCGAAATTCCGTAATATCTCGTGCGTCTCTTGGGGGGACGCGCGTTCGTCTCCTTCTGGGTGTGCGCACAGGAGCGCCGTTACGACTGACCAAGGTCTGGTTCGCTTGGTTCGACTGAGTGTGCGCGAGGAATGGGCGGGCGTGTGGCTCGTTGCCTACGTGTGGAACAAGTCCTGTGACTCCTGGCACGTCCCTCGTCTCCAAACACACTGTGCAACTGTGAAGTCCATCACATGAGCCTCACGTGTTGGACGGCGCTTTCAAGGGCTCTCCCCCTCATCCACCCCCTTGCTCCCTCCCTGCCTGCGTCGCTGCTTCCTGCCTGTGCACGCATGCACGCACGCGCAGGCTAAGTACAGCCTATTACTGGAGTAGGCCTATCGCGTCCCACGGGAGCCGAGTCCCGTGTACCACCACGCTCCGACTATCTGGACACAGTGTGCAAGCTTTTGTCCTCACCCCCCCCCCCCCCCCCCCTCCCTTTATTATCAAAGACACAAAGTGGAGCAGCAGCCGGAAAACTCACACAGCGCGTAAAATACACACGTTTCATTTGAATAAAAAAAAGAAATAAAATTTATAGTGGGCGTGACAAGTGTATTGACACGACACTGACTCGTGCTGTGTCGCAGAGGTTACATAACGTTGCTATACACCGGATAGTTTTTTTTTAATGATTGATTACAGTAATATAATTACGTGTATTATTAACTATTAATAGCTGCTATTGTACAAAATGTCGCTGAAGCCTATATTAAGATTTTTATTAATTTTGCTCTCTTTATTTGAGGAGGAATGCATAATTTTGTTGGGTTGGGGTATGATGAAACAATTTCAAATGGTATAAAAACTATACTATTTTTATTTTGGAGAGTGGGTGGGGTTGATTTCAAAGTACAGCATGGAACAGCACGTGTTATTTTGTCAATCATGGCGCGCATCCAAGTGGTTGTGTGAGGGTTTGGCAGCGTGCTAGACTTTGCGACGTGGTTGAAACGTGTTGTCATGTATCCAAAACCGGACCTGCTTGTTCCGTGTCACGTTGCATCCAAACTGCAAGCGATTGAAAACATGTTGATACCCCGGGCTCTGACGTTACAAGACAAGCTGCGTTTGACAAAAACGCCGCTATAGTTTTATTCATAAGCAATAGCTAAATTATTTCAATTCTGACCAAGTACCTTTTGCCAAAATAACAAAACTATTTTTTTTCTGATATGGTACATGACACAAAATGAGTCATTGTGGCGAGACTACCGTATGATCGTGTGAGCAGATTTAAATAAATAAAAAAAATAAAATACTAAACAAAAAATCTTGTGTCTTGCCAGATGTTTTATCTCATCTGATATCTCAAACAGCAGAGAGGAAACGTAAAGGATAAATACATCCATTTTAATAGATATTTCTACCTAAATATACAACATGGCATTGCCCTGATCTTTAGTTATTTCTTACAATGCTATAAATTAACAATTAGTATTCTCAATCAATCAGTTTGGCTATACAAAGTCAAAGGCAAGCAATAAACTTAAACTATTCATACATACAGTAAAAAAAAAATCCATCCATCCATCCGCCCACCCATCCTCTGTACTGCTTATTTCTTTATTAAAATTAAAGTGCAAGCAGAAATAATTTGCGAACAAGAACAGTCACAAAGCGAGGACGTTTTCCGCAAATGAGATGTGATTCTGTTCCGTAAACTGAAGCAGGGTCGACAATTAATCGATTACTTGACAAGTAAATCTTTCTAATACCGTAGATCGATATGAATGAGAATGGCGTTTGGATTTAAACCGATGAAGGAAAACACGGCATGGTTTTGCAATACATTCTTATTAAGTGCGGTACACTTAATTTAAATAAATACAGAATTACAAAAAAAAACAGGCAGTTAACTTATTAAATACAGCATAATCGCAACAGTCACGTAAAATCGAAATGAAGTCCCTATTTTATCCAGCGAGACTTAAACACAGAATACAGGTCAACTGTAAAATACAATGTTTTGTGGAACTCACATCCACATGAGGTTCTATATTTAATCTTATATATTGCACAAAATACAAAAAACAAGTAATACTGCTTGTTTGACCTAAAATAGAAACCTGATTTAAAATGGAGGGGAATGAAACTGAACCCTCCCCAATTTGCAAGTGACACGCATGGATAAACCCAGTGTAATATTACATCGAAAAAAATTTGGCACAAACTTTTTGTGAGCTGGGTAGGTGAGTGTCAGTGTTCCCAGTGAGATCTGCACACAGTAGAGAGAGCTCCACTCCACATTAAGACTGCAACTAGATTACCGAATTCCGATGGACTGCACTCACACTGGTCGGTAGAGTAAGGACTTCCGTGTCCGGACATAAGGCTGATGCTGAGGTGCTTCAGGCGCCATCTTTCGGGCCTATGCGGGCTGTTGCGGGTTTACGTTCATGTGCTGCGGGTGGCCCAGCAGGCCAATCCGCTGCTTTTGCTTCCTCTGTTCGGTCATCTAAAAAAAAAGTACGCATAGGAGAAGGGCAGATGGAAGCTGCGTAATATGCAAAACCAATTCTGAAAACGACTCATGTAAATCATCAGCTATTGAGAGTCATAACGCGCACTTTCTGTTCAGAGTCAACTTTGTAGTTGGTGTTTTGCACCTTGACACCAAGGCCCAACATTTTGGCAGTGATTTCCTAACTTTGTTTCTTTGGTGTTTGGGATTCACATTGACCCTGTTTTGTGGTCATGAGCATTTGGAATCATTTGTTCTCGTTTAAAAAAATAAACGAAAATAATAAATAAAAAAATAAATTGAAACCACTGTGATTGTGAGCCAAGGAAGTCTAATATTTTTTTTTAAATTAAAAGCACTCTCTACATGCCACGTGTTCAACAAGCCCATCATTTCCTCCTGTCTGGGTCAAAAAGTCTCGGTGACATTCACTTCCTCACATGCGCTTCTCATTTTAAGGGTAAAGCCGTTGTACAATTCTGTTTACTAGAAAAACAGGATTGCAAAAAATTGTGCAACGCTACAGCAGACATAAATCCATTGAAATGGCTTCAAAAATATATATTAAATAAAAAAAAAATTCTACAAAGCACAAGTAAGCAGTACTGTGTTGTAAAAACAAACACTGTGACTCATGAGTGTTTCTTTTCAATCATCCTTCATTTAAATGGATATTTGCTGTCCAAGCTTGAATATTTAATTGTGTAAACCGTATCTAGATGCAACCAACCTGTTCTTTGAGCTCAGTCAGCTGGCCAGAGAGGTTGGACACCAGTTTCATGGTGGACTCCAGCTTTTCTTGGAGGCTTCGAATTTCATTCTGTTCCCCATCTGCGTCGCTGCTGACCAATGACATGGCCCGCATCCGGGGGAACCAGTCCAGGTTGTGCTCCTAGCATAGAAAAATTGGCCAGGTAAGATCAACCATGCATGCATCTGATTTGCAAATATGATATTTTCGGTTGCCGAGAAGTGGCACAAAGATTGGTGACCCGTTTACTAGACTACTTAAGCCAGCACGGTCAAAAGGGCAGTTTGGGTGAATTCCTTCATGCTTCTTTTCGACCTCTGTGACTGATTTGACCACCACGTGGCGTTCTAAATGCATGCCGTCTGAACCTACCTCCAAATTAGCCACGAGTCATATGAAAGGGTCACTGGGTTTGACCTTTCACCACATTTCTCCCATAAACCCCCCCATCACTGCCACAAGGCCATCGATTACAACTAATGCACAAAAAGGAACCTGCCACTGAGAACGGTTGAGGACCAATTAAACTACAAAACGTTTTATGTAGAAATATAAAATATAGCAAAAACTGTGACTGATCAATTTAGTGACGTTAGACTGCTATTATTATGAGCACAACTGTGTGTGTGTGTGTGTGTGTGTGTGCTCACACCAGAAAGCGGTGGAGAAGGGGAAAAACACAGAACTAAGATAAGGAGTAGCATACACTCATTGTGAAAGGCCGAGCGACATGGCATGCGCAGGCTCCACTTCCAGGACGTAAACGAAGCCTGGGTGGTTGCAAAGGTGTTGACACCCAGAGCAGCTGAGAGCTTCCCTCATTATACAAACGGTGTAAATATTGGTTTTGAATGTTCCGTTTTGGATACAGTATTTTAATTTTTTTTTTTTTTACATTGCAATACGTGTCCCACTTTCAGTTCTGCGCATATTCTTAAAAAAAAGTAAATGAGAAAATTTACTTGACAAATATGTGAGATTGTAAAAATTTGCTAGTAATGACAAGTCCGGTCTTCTTTTGGAAGCCACCGTGATACAGAAACATGTTCCTCTGTGGTTAAACTGGCAAGAAAAAAAAATTAACCCACAGGACAGCAGCTCTATTTGTCTAAAATCTGCCAAAATATCTCCGAATTTAGGGGAACGGCAAAAACTTTGCATTTGTTGATTTACTGCGCTGAGATTAGATGTAAGGTTTCACATACGCAATAAAGGGCAATGAGTGATTTACGAGTCATCGTGTCATGTTGTATACGTGACACTTCATCCTTGACTCCTCCACGAGTGACGTCAATCAAAGTCATTATCAGAGTAGTCTGTTTGCCGCCACCTTCTCTCCCGAGGTGTCTATTTCATCACCGAATCAAATGAAGCAAAGTAGGAGGCTGAACTTGAGAGTCGGATCGTCAGCAGGGTGCGAGTATGGCTGTTTGAGCGAAACATGTTTATCGCTCAAATTGGAGTCACTAACTATTTTGTTCCGTACGCCTGTTGCCGAGCGGGATTAAAAATCGTATGCCGGACACAGACGGTTCACAAAGCCGAGTCATGCAATAATACTTGAGAAGAATTCAAGGGGAAGGGATTACGTAATGCTGATTTGCTACTCTTGCTTCAAAAGAAAACTACTGCAGATGACTCAATTTCAAATTGTTCAAGCTTACCCTGATCATTTCAGCCACGTAGCTCTCAGGGCCAGTGTACTCAGTGGAGTCTTTGACCTTCACCAGGACGATGAAGAACAAGTAGTGCCACATGTTGTGTTCAACTTTGATGTGCTCCTCAAAGGTGACCGTCTTATTGTCAAATTTATCTCTCTCCAGACCTGCAACCAGAAAGGACAGATGAACCTAAACAACATGCTGCCAACATGGCGGAATTATGCTCGTGGAAAATGGGTGCAAAGGTTGGTTTGTTTGTTGTGCTAAATAAAAAAAACTTGTTTATTGGCCTTTTCAAATGGTAAGCAGTCACCTTACAAAGTCAACAATTACGACTTTAGTGATGGAAGAGAAATGAACAAATAAAAAATACCCTTAAAAACTGACTCCACCTCCTCCCCAGCAGCACCCGAAGTGACTCAGCAGTCATTCTGGGAAGCGGAGGCGTTTGCTTGTTTACACTACCCAGAAACGCAGCCCATTTCTAAACGCTTGCCACGCTGCATCAGCTCTGCCTTCTACGGCACGGCACGACACCTCAACGACACGGCGAAAGCTACTTCTGCTCCGACAGTAATCGGATCGGAAACAACATTTTAAAAGTGGTTGGAGCAGACAGAGAGTGGATATTAAAAGTCTGCAAGCTCTGTTCAAACACCAGGTTTTGGGATATTTAAAAAAATAGATCCAAAAAATAATCTCAAAACTACTATTGCTTAATTTTGCGTAATTGAATGCCACTTTTACCTCAAAGTCAGCACACACGAGTCTGTTTTATAAAAACCGAATCAAGTTCAGAAGTCCTCGTCGACTTTTCCCGACATTTTTGAAATTACACGCCGCAACACGGGGCGAGGCCCGCCCACGACGACTCACCGCAGATAAAACATGTCGTCTTCAGGATTTCCTCTTTCTTTTGCTTCTCACTCCTCAGGTCCGCAAACGTATCAATGATGACACCAAAGATGAGGTTCAGGACGATGATAATAACCATGAAGAAGAACAGCAGATCATAGATCACCCTGGCTGCAAAGAGCGGTTCCTGGTAAACCCAAGAGAAAAAAAAACTTTATTGTACATACACATTGGGTCATGCTCAATGGAAATAAATCATTTGGGAAGAGAACCGACGATGATCACGATTTATTTAAAGGAATTGTCATAAAAAAAAAAAAAAGACAATTGAATTTTTTGGACGACACAATTTCCATTGTGCACCTCTTTGGACGGCTTGCGCAGTACATCCCCAACACCTCCCCCGCTCCGAAGGCCGTGGCTCAAGACTGTGACAATGCACATGAGTAAGGAATCACATGCTCTTTCTTTGTCCTCTATCACCACTGCAGATGGTTGGATGGCATGAGAAGCTAGCGAGAAAAACACACACACGCAATGCTTTTGAGAATTCACCAAAACTAGGTCAGCTGACACCCGTGATTCACAGAAAGTGATTTGAGGTTAATACAAGAATTCGAAAGTAGCATGCATGTCGCTCTCCCAATGGAAGCTCGCGCCATCGCTGAGTGGAGCCATTGACTTACTTGTGCCTAAAGGTCATCCACCCCTGACCTGTAAACCCCGTGCCCCGATTTAAGGTTTGAAGCTTATTCCCCCGAGACAACAAGGAGCCTTGCCTTTTCACCCGGCAACAATTACGTACATGCAGAAAACAAGCTGAAGACCTTGATCACTACTTACGAGCTTCTGCAGAACAGTTTTCTCCATTTTCTTTTTGGCACATACCACCAGAGAAGAACTGTCCCATAATACTGGCTCCAAGTTCTGGAAGGCAAAGGATTCATACAATAGTTTTATCAATGGGTAACTTCAAGTTAAATACCCCTAAGCTTGTTTTTTGGTCAAGGTCATACAAAAATCCAGACAAAAATCAGACTGTCATGCGTGACCTCAGCAGATCCTAAGCTCTGGGAGCGTCTATAGAATTAGCTCCAAAAGATTTTTTTTTTTTTAACCTATCACGGAAATGTACTGGTGACGACAACTGATGATATAAACTAGATGTTAATTAAATAATGAATTAGATGAGAAACAGAAACAACCACAATATATTGTAATAATAAAACCGAAATCTAGACAATAAATAGTAAAAGGTTATTAAAAGCATTGAGAAGTCATACCCAGGGATTTGTTGGGTATCCTGTCGACAGCTAAAATGAAATCGTCTTTGAAGACAATGTAACCCACAATAGAGAAGAGGTAGACAAGAATCAGCGCCAGCACCGCTGTTAGCACAATGGAGCGGCCATTGCGGGTCACACTCTTGATAACATTCAGCAAGGTCTCTTCTCGATAAATAAGATCAAATAGCTGAAAACAAAACACAGTGTTTTTGATGCGTACAGTCGTCGGTCGGGTATGGTAGCATGTTTGTGTGTGTTCACCCACTAGCAGGCTATAAAAGAAGACGTGGACAAAGACCCCCAGGGTGCAGATAATCAGGTACAGTAGGTGGTACAGGAACTCCACATCGGTGATCATGGCTCGGTAGCCTCGTGTGAATGTACCACGGTTGCCAACAAAGCTCATCAGGAAGATGACTTTGTTACATAACTGACAACACAACACGAGACCCGTCACAATGACAGTAATTGCAAAGACACACAAAGATATGATTTGATGGAAAACAGTTTCATGCTTACATTAAAGCCACCCAGTAGAAGTAAGGTGGGCTCAAGGCCGACCGAAAAGATGAGCCGTAAGATAGTCGAGGCGATGAGTGCCCGGATACCGTGTGGCTGAGGCAGAACGACGACAATAGCGAGAGAAACCAGCATGGCCAGCCACAGCAAGGCAGATAGATGAGGTTCAAGGGTTCCTGAGGATGACCAAAGATAACAGTCACACTTTACACTCATTAAGACATTTTTTTTTTGACAGGAGACAATTCTCTGTTATTCAAAAAGGATCCTGGGTTAAGGTCTGGCGTGTAATTGGACATGCCTGTGCTTAAAGGTTGGGAATCATTTTGGTGGTATTTTGAGAATCTCTTGAGTATTTTACAGCTAAGACATGTCTCCAAAAAAAAAAGAAAAACAATCGCCCAGTGTACTAATGAGTACCTGCTCAGTGCCATGGTAACACAGCGTTCCAATTTTCACCATGAGGCCAAATAACAAAAGTTCGTATCGACCCCAGGTGACATAAATTGCCATTGGGAGTTTCCTTCTCGCCTCTGTGCTCAGATCCAAACGATGCAAACTAGTTACATAACCTGGCTGGCTAAAAATATACTTGGCTCAAGCTGAATTCACCGGGGATGGACGCGGCGTGCTGCATTGTAGCACGCCGCCCTGCGCTCGGACTGAGTTGGCAGCAAAGGCAGACAGAGAAGGTTGGATGTCACACACATTCTGAGACCTTTCATTTCTTCTCCGAACACAATCAGGGGAGGAATTTAAACTATGGTTGAAGTGCGATAATCAGCAAAATCTTTCAGGATCTTTGACACGACAAGCCGTATGACGTTTCTAAAGCTACTCCGACAATCTCGAGTCCTCTGAGAAAGTTGCAACAAAGGGGATCTCGCCGTTCAACCCCACATCTGAACAATTGGAAGTTCACGAGTATCACAATGCGAGTCTTCTCTCCGCTCGGGAACAATAGAAGCTTTAATGGCCACGGGTTCGCACATGCCCTCGGTTATTATGCTATTAAGAGAGCAAAAGGGGAGTTTTGTAATATTCTGCTTGAAGGAGGCCACTCTGGCTTCCATGGAAAAGAATTTTCACTTGGCTGAGTCTGTGTTGACCATAGCAGGAAATGTAAACTTTGGGGAAGAACCATGACCAAACACATAAACTCGTCCAGCACAAAGACAAAAACAACCGCTTGTAGATATCTAAATGTTATTTTAGAAAATCTACAAAAATGTTGGAAAAGTGATGCCAATTCTTCTATTTTTTGATTTAAAATATTTTTACATCTTTTTGCGTTTGTATTTTTACATCTGATGCTTTTTCTTTAAATCCACCTATTTTTATGTTTTTGTTACCGGCATCATAACATGAGGATAGAAGCAAAACAGCAGGAAGGTTGTGTCTGCTCATTTTAAACAAAAAAACTCACAACCAAAATGCATTTGTAGTCTGAGCTCGCTAACCTTCACGAAAGCCCTCCAGAGGGTAGAAGAAGGCCACCAGCAGGTTCATGAGAACAGCCAGGTTGAAAGAGATGCTGCTCCAGAAAGACATGTTCCTGGAGCACCAGTAGAGGATGGGCTGGGCTGAAATGATTGATACGCATCAAGAACATTATTATTTTTTTAATAACTGAATTACAGACTGCAGACTTAAGACTGTAGTCAGGAGAGCATGCCAATGAGACCCAAAAACAACCCCCCCCTCCCCCTCTCCACCCGCGGTTAATGAAAATACAGGAACTGAAGGTGGGGGATTTCTGAAATTTAGCAAATGATGTCATTCATGACAAGGGCTGAGCATCAATGGAACAATTCACTCTCCTTTTGTGCTTCTCCATTTTGGTAGGAAGAAGGTAGTACTCTTCCCACGATAGCAAAGAAATGATCATGCTTTGTGGGCAGTCATGGGACAAGCCGCAACACATGCATGTAACTAAAGAGTAACAAAAGGCGCTCCACCGTTCATATACTGATGACATCATTCGGAGGGTCAACAAAAGTAACGTATCATTATATTTAACAGTAACAAAGGCTTACTCATATATTTTGTGATATTACCACAGTTATATTAATATTGGTCCCATAAGAAAAAATTAAACTAAATAAAAGTTATGAAGAGAAAAGCACAATATAAATACAAATATATTGTATTGTATCAGCCACAAAGCTGACCACGCCCTTTTGTGTCTCAAGGCAAAAATCCAAACATGAACAAAGTAGCAACTTTGAGCACTTATTAAAATCTCCAACTCAATAAAAATCTTGTTTTGCCTAACATATTTTGCAAGGTGTGTCTACTAATATCTCTCCGGGAGGCCACATAGCTGTTATCCTAATTGAGTCCAAGGTTAAAAATGAATATTTTATATTAAAAAAGCAATTTCTTTTTTAACAAATTGTAAAAATCACTAAAGGTAATGTGCAGAATTAAAACATTATCTAACAATTAACAAACAGTGGTGCTTTCCGAATTGCCACCATATTAGACATGACGCTAAAACTTTAACGGCTAACTTGTGTTTTCATCAAGGCCCGGAGAGATATGAGAAGAAGTCATACGAAAGTGTAACTAGAAGGAATAAAGTTGTTTCGGAGGAACACGCACAGGGAACGGTGTTGGCGTTTCCAGTCGCCTCTTGAGTACCTCGCAGCTTCTTCTGCCAATTCATCTCATTAAAAAGATCCTCGGAGCGCAAGAAGAAGTCATTTATCTTGCTGCCTTGCTCGTCGCGCTCCGTGGTGTAGTACACACGGAGTTTGGACTCTTGAGTGAGAAACTCGCAGATGTTGGGCACGGGAAAAACGATTTGCTCCATGGTTCGGTCCAAACGGACAATCTGAACGGAAGCACAACAGCATGAAACATTTGACCCGATCCAGAAGATACGAAAACACGGGCGACAGACCTCAATCTGAGCTGTGTGCTTTGCGTAAAACTCCAGCGCCTCGTCACCTTCTCCGTACGTCCCTCCTGGTTTCAACATGCCTTGCAGTTCCTTGTTATGCCGGGCCAACTTCAATGACAAACAAAACATCTCTGGAGATCGTGATTCAGCTTTTCAAATTAAAGACGATCCTTAAACGGTTAGAAACGGTCCAATGCCTGAAGGTATTCACGCGTGTGAGCGTGTGTGCTCCCACAGTTCTTACTTGATGTGCCAAGATATAGATATTGTGGCCAACATTTCGCGGAGAAGCAGAGTGTTCTTCTTCTCCGTCTTCACCCTCCTGAGGCTCCTCCACCTCTATCTCCCCTTGCATGTAGGCCTTCTTGATCACTTCAACCTGCACAGACATCATGTCAGAAGAAATCCAGAGAATTTGGATGGATTGAATGAACCACGTACCAGTTCTTTAGGCCTCATGTTGTACAGGATCCTTTCGGCATTCTCGCTATCGTGACGACTCTCCATAATGGCAAGAAGAAGCTTGGAGGCGTTATTCTGCGGGGGACATTGCACGGAAAAGTAGCTTTTAAAGTAGTTTTATTATCGTGAATTTCAGCAATATACACCAATCGAAAATCACTGGAGTGGCTGGATGGGATGAAAAATGAAACAATGAAATGACCCATGACTTACTTTGAGTTCCAACACCAAGTCCATCCTCTTCTTGCCAAGTGGATTGATGTCATTGAGGATAAGCGCGATGATAATGTCAATGCCATTGCATTCGTGCGTCGCAATGCAGTTCTACAGGAGAAACGAGGAGACATACGTGCATAAACTCAGTTAAAATTGAAATTTATCACTTCACATGTGGAACAAGCAATTATTTTGGGCTTTTCCCCGCATAAGAGCTTTGGGGATCATGCATGCAGATGTCTTGAGAAAATATAATAGACTACCTGTAGAAAACAATATTTAAGGAGATTCCTGCCTCTCATCTGAGTGTGCATTGACGAGATTATGAAATTGGCGAATCACATCGAGCTCGGGGAAAAAAAAAGAAGCACATGCTTGTGGATCTGCTGTGTAAAAATATAGTTGAAGACAGCTTAAGTAGCACTCGAGGGCACTTTCTTTTCGTGACTGATAGGCATGTAAATTTGGAGATCACACACCCCGGTCATGTGCTGAGGAGGAGGCTCACATTTCTTGACTGCGGGTCAAACTTGCTGAAGGCCGTCTTTGTGCTGCCTTGTTTATTTGGGCATGTCACTAGTCGTAAACATTACGCCGGAATAGGGATATCGGTTGATCTCATTTCCGTTTCGATTAACAAATAACTTCTTCTCACTTTGTACTCCCTTTAAAGCACTCAGGAAAGTGAAAAGGAGTCCAAACTAAACTACGCGGTGTGGATCACCTGGTTCTCATGACAGGGACCTTGGCAGTATTCAGTGAGGCTCTCCACGGTCTGGTTGATGAGTCCCACATTCTTCTCGTTGATGTAAAGTCCGAGCAGCCCCAGACCTCCCGTGGTGCTGCCGCAAATACAGTCCAGGAATTGAAGTGTCTCGCAAACCAGGTTGTAGTTGTTCTTGTTATTTTGATTGCGTAGGAAGTTCTGGAGGAGATGAACGGAATAAAACCATGAGAGCGTCAGACTGTATCATAGCTTGGAGATCACCGTTTATTTTGTTCTGAGCTTTCCTTTGACTAATTGTACCATCAAGATGGCTACAGGATCTTAAATCTGTTGTCATAGCAACAGATACAGATATTCTTTAAAGGTAGCTTATACAGCTATTAAAATTCTTGCCAAAATAAAATTGCGTAAATATTTTTTTTTGTTTGGTGCAGAATCAATGCGTGAAGGAAGTGTGGCTCACTTGAGCTAAACAACAACATCCAGCTCATAGTGAAACCAGACTGAAACCGACCAGACATGGAAACAGCTGCAAGAAGTTCTGCAACCGGTGCCTATTTTCAACAGTTTCATTTCTACTCATGTGAGTGTGCAGATTAAAAAAAAAAAAAAAAAGGGTTGAAAGTTTAATTATGTGAAAGGTCATTGTGTGTGTGTTTGACAGACCTGCAGATCTCTGTTGTGATTTTCACACAGCAGTTGCATGAGCCGCAAGATGGGCTGCATGATGGTGATGATGACACTCATCTCGCCGTCCTCCTGGCCCTTATCGGCGGTCGCTAGGGAGGAGCTATCGGCCGCCGCTTGGTGCTCTTCAGCTTCAACCTCACGGCGGTATGTTGTGAAGGCCTTCTTGGTGACAGCTGAGGCTTCCACCAGCTGCTCCTTCACCTCCTCGGTAACCGCAGCCACCAGTGCCACGTCCTTAACTAACCACAACAGTCAAACACTATAATTTTCATTCACGCATTATTTTATGATTTTGTAGCCGCTCACCTTTGTTGCGCGCTGGCGTGTCTTTGTCGGGAGGCTCCTCATCTTTCTTCTTGCTGCCCAAGTCACTTGTGTTCACAGTCACCGTGGCCTTGATTTCCTGCTGGGCCAGCTTCATGCGTTCGTTGAACACCTTGAAGAATTTCTCGGACTTGTTATCGCCTGTCAAACGCTGATAGAATGAGCGCTGTGTGGGGAAAAATGAAAAATTTTGTGGGCAAAATAAATTGCTTACGAAAAAACTAAATGTTTTTGCGTTCAACAGCCTTTTCAGAATGAGAGTTAATTTTTCAGTTCTAATTCATGTTAAGGGTCACATAAATAACAAATTTAAGTCCCTATTTCTCGTTTTTAAACAAATATTAAATCTCCGCTGAAGAAAAAAAACCTCTCAAATTTGCACATGCTGCACACGTGGTCACATGCTTGCACACAGCTGTGCAGAAGCCAACATTAACAGGATTTTGTGTGTGTGTGTGCGTGTGTGTGCATGTGATTCCAAACCACAAACCACGTAAGCAATGTGGACAATAATTATGCAACCTTTCCAACAAGGCCAACGTTTGCCATTTGTTATTCACAAATTTGAGGTGAGGCGGGACAAGTTCCGTTGAATAGCTGTCAATACAAAGGAGCGTCTCGTTCAATGGCGTTGTACGTCACCTGTTGCTTTTCATATGTTCTGTCCTATTTTCTTCTCAACAATCCCTCCTTACATAAGAAGAGTAATCAGCTGAGTGGTGACAGTGAAGGCACACTGCCGCCGCCTCAGAGCTAACACTGTTACATCAGCTCCCGCAAGCTGATTAGTGAGGAGAGGAGAACCTGAACTCGAACCTGCCCTACTTTTTTGTGCTACAATTGTACAAAGCCGTAGGTGTCGTTTTGTAAATCTGTGTGTAAGACTGGTGGCAAGCTTAGTCATCGCATGCATACACCAGATATACTCGAGAAGCAGTGTGCAGTCATTTGATTGATCTCAAGTACTAAGAATTGAAGAACATTTAACACATTATGTCAATCTGTTAAGACAAGTGATTAGATAAGGAGTCGTTCGTCTCACGCAAGCCGACCTACTTGTCCGGACACCCAATAGCTTTCCCGGATTGTTGGCTCACAAGACGTTACATGAACCTCACGACAGTAGCAATGAATATTTTCCGGAAAGCGATCCAATCGATAAATCCTCAAAGTATTGTATCTTGAGACGTATGTGCATGTTTAAACCAGACTGCATGTGACAAGAAATTTGAACTGTTATCTCACAGCCTGTGGCAAGATCAGAACCTTGTTACATAAAGTGTGTTATGCCACAATCTCCTTGCAAACCCAACATCTGGTTGATAAAAAAACTACAAACGCCGCTAATTTTCTCAGCATCCCAAGCCGACAAGTAACTGCAAAGATAAGCACCTTGATAAAAAAAAAAAAAAAAAAAAGAGACTTGACAGCTGGTATGTTAATAACACTAAAGACAAGAATTTCAGTTTGCTGAGGCTTTCCTCAAAGCGAGGTGAAGTGAACTCGAATGCCGTAGCGGGTGGTAAATCATACTAAGAAGCCCGAGGGGAGCCACAAAAAGCCTATTGAGTAAGAGGGTGGCACCTGTTTTCTCGTGTGACAGGATCTGAGGTCATGAAGACAGCGTTGTGAGGATGGCGCAGCCGAGCGTCTGCATTTCTTCCCTTATGTAACAACGCTCACGGCCACACACCCTGCCCGGATTGATTTGATCCCTTCGGCTTCCAAGTATATCCCGCCAACCCGTGTGCCCATGTGTTGGTGGATTGTGCGGACAAGTGGGAAAATTATTTGGTGGTGCTTTGATTTCGACAGCGTGTCGACACCTCAAGTTTCACTAAAATGAAAATAACGCCACTGCGGGTTGAAATGTTCATGTATTCATTTGCAAGAGGGAAATCATGAAGAATTAAAGAGGGAGTTTGCAATTTTCAGTGGGCCTGCATTTAAATCGTTCTAGCAAAACTGGAAATTTTAAATGTACTGTATAATAGCATACAGTACTTGCCATAAATAATTATCCAAGAGGGATGTGTTGGGACATCGGGCAAAAGGTCAGCCATAATGAGGCGGGCCTAATTTGTTTTTTGTGCTTCTTAACGCATTTTTATGCCGCTTGAGCAAATGCGGCAAACACCCTGTGACTAAAGAGTGTCTCTGGGTCCATCTCTCTGTTCTTTCAAAGCAAAAATCAGTTGTCATGAAGCCAAGAGCAAATTAAGTGCCTCCAAGGCATGTTTTTGTCCTGCTTTGGACAACAAGAAGCCCTCTGTCCTAAAAAGAGGCGAGGCAACCCGTCGTTATGTAAGAAATAAAAATGTGACGCATCTGTCGATGTATTGCAAATTCACTCCACACTCCGACATACTTGTCAAGCGTGAAACAATAGCATCTAAAAGTTGAAACATTCACCGCCACCTTCGACCGAAAGCAAAATGCACGCCAGGGGCAGGCTTACAGTCGAGGACAGTGAGCCCCTTTGTGCTCTGACCTCAGTGCACAGTCAACAAGTCAAATGAGTTCATCTGCTCTCAGGGAGGCTGACGGGAGGGTCTCGGCCTCCAAAAGCTTCCGAGAGCTCCTGAAATCTCTCGAGGCCTCAGACAGGCTGGGGTTGTTGCAAAGCGTGACCCATTTAAAAGTCCATTTGAAATGTTGGGAGGCCAGAGCGTCATCCCGCCAGGGCAGGCAGAAGCTTATGTAACACGAGTCATGTGAGCGCTTTTGTGTACTCTGAGCAGTCGGGGATTGTCAGGTAATGCTACGACGTGGAGGGAAGCGAGCATATTATGCAACACCAAAGAGTACTATTACACGGAGCGCGCAAAGTGCATATCCTCTAAGAACAACAACTACAGTTCTGGATGCTTCTTGCAATTTCAAGCTTTACTTTACAAATACTTTTCGTCCTCCGATGCTTACCTGGATGACCGTGTTTCCACCCTCCAGTAGGGCGATGGCCAGCAGTATGCTTTCTTGGAAAATGCGATCACTGGTGGCATTCATGATGAGGTCAATCACCAGATCAGAAGCTCCCTCTTTATCTAGGTGGCACTGGACCTCTGCCAAACTCAGTTCCCCTCGCCCTCCAACCCCGGAGCTGACAACTAGTCACAAAAAAAGAAAAACAGATGAGAATATTAGAATATTTTAGACAAAGTCTACACTAAAATGCTGTTAAAATAGTGAATTATTTAATACAGGCAGTTTAGAATAGGTTTCCAATATATTCTGCAAACACATCCTCATCCACTTAACTTAGAAGATGCATAACATCAAATCGTATATAAAAAACACACAATTGCCATGGAAACTCATAAATGATTTTTTTTTTCCAGGTGCGTAATTTTCACCAAAACACATAACATCTAAATACCCATCTACCTGTAAGAGGCTTCCCCTGTGAACCAGTGGAAAGTGGGGCATTGCTGAAGGGCGTATGACTATCTCTCCTCGGCCCAGATTTGACATTTCCATAGTATCGGTTGACCAGGATCTGCCGCAATACTTCTCCCTATCAGGATAAGAAACATGTCCATTTGTAATTTCCTTTGTTTGATTATTAGCATAATTGTGTAACACATATTCAAGGAGTACGCAAACTAAAAACTGCTGGGTTACAAATTGGACCGACCCAAGAAGTTGGGTCAATTTGATATCATAATTCACATACATGTGTGGCAGGAAGGTGAGTGAGTGCCATGCTGTGGTCGGTCATGTGACTGAGGGCTCACAAAGTTAGTCATTTGTTAGCAGTTAGATGGAGCCCTGAAGCGGAGCGAACTAAGTACCTACCCTCCTCTGATCCTCCAGTTGCTTCTGAGGCTGGTTGGGGTCAAGCTCCTTTTAAGGGTGAGTTGAGTTAGCAGAAAGCAGTCAAAGAAGTGAAAGGGTTGGTATTTGTTAATACGGTGCATATTAGATTTACATGCGTGCATATTACATCATGCAGGAGGTAAGTAGGAGTCATGCAAGGGTGCTTTAATATTTTCAAACACACCGACGTCTTGCAGAAATTATTAGAATGCTCGATTCCAACTAAAACATAAAGCCATTTTCCCACCCTCGATCAAAAAAAAAAAAAAAAAGCCGTTGTCAGCATTTCTACAATCTCATGTTGTGAACTCCTTCATGGCTAGATTTTTTTTAGCTCAAGTTCTGGTGCCAGTGAGGGAGACACAAATCACTGCAAAAAGAGGGACGCAAACTAGGGACACACACAGTCAACAAATACACAAAATCTAATTCCTTCACACACAAGGCTTACTGACACAAACTGTGGATTTAGAGAAAAGTAGAATGAATGTATGGAAAGTGTACAGGGAATCCAAATGACATTGTTAAGATTTTCTAAAGGGAAGCCAAAATTTGGTGCCAGCCCAGTATGGATCATAAACACACCTCATCGGGGACTTCGGGTTCAGGTGGAGGTGCCAGCTGATAAGGAATAAAAGGATGATGTTAGTCAAGGTTTGAAGATGATCAGTTAGTGGTGGTGCTACATGGCAAGTCACTTATGGCAACGCTTCAAAAATGCGGCAAAATATTCATCACACAAAGCTTTCACACGACAAACAACACATTAGGCATGCACGTGACAAAACAAGATACATGTATTGAATTATATGTCATCTCGGGCAGGGGTCCTCAACCACCGGGATCGTTAGCAGCCCTCAGGCTATTTAGCAGTATTTAGTTTTTTTTGGGGGAATGGCAGAGGGGATGGGGCCTGAGAAACCATGTGGTTGCAGCCACAACTCACAGGGCACCCAGAATCAATCGGCAGTTATTAACAGGGTGTCCACACTTACGCAAACAAACAATCAATAGTTTTATTTTATTTTCCCTATCAAAACAGTTTCTTTCTTTTCCAATTGTGTTATGACCGTAATTTCTGGACTATAAGGCGCACCTAAAAACCTAAAATTTTCTCAAAAGCCGACAGTGCGCCTTATAGTCCGGTGCGCCTTATTTATATGGGCCAAATTCCTAAATTTAAACTTGCCTGAAGCATTGTGTCATGAAATCAATCATAAGTGGCCCGCTGAAGACTATGAATCATGAATCAAAAAGACTATGGATCATTATTTTGTGATTATAAAGTAATTTGTTGCATCTGAAGTTGAAATAAAAAAGATAAAATGGAGAATGATTTGACTTGGATTAAAAATCTGACATGATGCATTAATGGTGCGCCTTATAGTCCGGAAAATACGGTACATTAATAGTGTAACAAGTGATCAACTGATTTACATCAGTCTTGGTTTTGTATGTATATAACAAAAACCTGCCAAGTGGAAGAAGGGTGTGTAGACTTTTTCTATATATTCTGTACTCAACTAGAAGAGACAGACATCTCTTTTTGGAGATTGCCATTCTTGCGTTTAATTGTAAACATTATCAGACAACTTTCTATATTGTTAGTGTCAGTTGCCACATCATTGAGGAGTTTACATTCCAGGAAAGAGAAAAAAAAAAGGGAGGGGGGGGCGTGTTGGCTCTTATGCAACAGCTTCCTGAAGCTGGCTTGAACCCAAGAATCATGTAGTATTTGTCTTAAGGAAACTGGGACAGTGCTTAAGAATCTGCACCACCCCCTACCGAGTGTGGAAAAAAATAACAGCCTCTCGACTTCACTCTCTCTGGCAGTCAGACAGGATGAATGAGGACAAGCCGAGTTTGTCTGAGGTTGCTTGGCAGGGGGAAAAAAAAAAGAAGCAGACGGAAGTGAAGGGAAAATAAAAAGCGTAGAGAGGCAAGATTGCGCGAGTGGAAGTGAACGGTTCATTTACATGGCACAATCAAATGTGGACAGACAAGAATGAAGACATTTTGAAGACCAACAATCAAAATAGTAGCCGAAGTCGTTTTGGGGGAGGAAACAAGACAGCGAGCGGGCCGACAGAATCCAACGCATGTGCACGCGAGGGAAGCATGAGCACATGGAGTGAATGATATAATCGGGCTTGATTGCGAGAGTGCCAGCGTTTTCACGTGTTGTTTTTCTTTCTCTGGCATTTGATCAACTTTCTATTTCGGGAAGAATGAGATCACAAGAAAGAGCGAAGGGGGCATTGTGGTGCGTCACACAGAAGCATAAAGGGCTCGTGTGTTTCCTCCTCGGGAGGTTTGTTTTACTTGTCGTCTTTGAGAGCAATGTAAAAACATGTCACTAAAAGGAAGACAAATGTTTCCGACAAAACCCCACATTCAAGGTTTCGGCAAATAAAATATCCCCATATCGACTTGCCTGACGTCAAGCGCTTCCAAACTATACATCTAGGGCCTAGATTCTCGGCTTAGTTCCATTTTGATATTAGTCAGCTATGACAAATGTGAAAGGGCGCAGTCACACCCAGCATTCGACTGACACCTCCTTACAACAACAACCAAAAAGGGGAACCTTTCACTTCCTTCTGAGCGCTTGTCATCTCATGATCATACACACCTATGACTGCCGCTATCTGGTCCCTGCGACATAGACAATCCCCTGCTAAATATTCTCAAAAGAATTAAAACAAGGGATGTTTGATATCACTTTTTTTTAGACCGATACCAGTACGAGTACTCAACTTGTTAGGAGTCACTGATATCAAATACCGATACCACTAGTACAGGGGTGCCAAACTCATTTTTTTTGGCGGGCCGCATTGTAGTCATAGCTTCTTTCGGAGGGCCATTATGACTGTCACCCAAATAAATGTATGAAACAAACTGACAAATAACTCATTTTCAAATCAGATGAGTAAAAACTGGTCAAATATTTAAGAAAAAAGATATTAAAAGTGAAAATTTGCAATTCTAGTAATGACACACGAATTTGATGCACAATTTGTCTTCGCGGGCCACATAAAATGATGTGGCGGGCCGGATCTGACCCCCGGGCCTTGAGTTTGACACCTGTGCACTAGTACTTTCGATATATACAATTTCCCCCCCCCCTCAAAAAAACACAAGAATCCAATACACAGCCAAGGTAATATTCCCAAAGTGAAAAAGAATAAATAAATAAATAAATGTCTACGGAAGACCGACAGACTCAAGCTTAATGTGTGTATATAATCGATTTCAAAAAGACAAATTAAAGGAACTAGTGCTGACCAAATACTCCGGGCACGTCTTTGACGTTCAGAATTTTTTCTTTTGACACTTTAAATGTGTGTGGGGTAAACAAAAAAACTAGGATTTAAAAGCACGTGATGCACCCGGAGTATTTAAAGTGCTCAGTTGGGATGGGATGGACAAAGTTGCGGTCAAAGCTCACAAATAGACGCTAGTAAGCATGTTTCTACTATTAGTGGGAGTGGGTATGCGTTATTAGTTCAAATAAAAACAATCAACCTCAGCCACATCCATTTCATCATCAAAGGCAATCAGCTGGAAGAAAAAAAAAACAAAAGTATAAGGGCCAGAATTAGTACGGTGCCATTAGTGTGTTAAGCGCAGTCAACTACACACACGAATAAAACATGCAATGTTAGTACATGCTGTTAAGAGTTTGCAAATTGATCATTCAAAGGTGGAAGCTGATCTTCTGGGTGTAACAGTGTGTGCTCATTTGGTGAAACCTTGAGGGTGGTACCTTCTCTCCGTAGCCACGGTCCTTTGTCATCATCTCCCTGAGAGTCTGCAGAACTTTGATACACAGACGCTCCTCGTTCTCCTCCAGCAACTGCTTGGTGTGTTTAATGAGTCTGGTATTCAGTACACGGAGGGACAAATAGCTGTTACATGTCATCTTCACAGAGGTGGATTGAATTTATGAAAATAGATTTGATAGACTTGGTTAAGATGAAAATTGGCAAGATGCATTTAAAATCAAAACCAAAATCCAGCTTCCTCTCCCTAAATAATCAAAGGGCATGAGAGTTCAGAATTTAAAATTGTCACTTGTAGGGTCTCTGTGTAAAGCCAAGCGTTGGGCTAATCCAACATCGACCCCACGTGCCCCACCACTTTGTCTCTAATCCGGTCTGAGCTCGTATCAAGCGCAACACCGCAGCCAAGTGTGCCTATCATGTGAGAACTGGTTCAAAGCATATGGCTTGACACGCACTCAGGACCTGCAAGGCCTGCATGAGAAGCCACCATCTTGAATAGAAAGAAACACCATAGTTTCATACTTTGATATGAATCCTCCACTTTCACATTTCTTGCGAGCTTCCGTGTTCTCAGGGAAGAGCAACTCGGGACGATGCAGGACATCCACGAGCACCGAGAGCTCGGCTTGGACCAGCGGCCGGAGACGGTCCTCCAGAGCGGAAACAATGTCCTGCACATCGATATAACCAGAACCAGGTGTGATCATTCCGACACATTGTTGATCTGAATTAGTTCAACTAATGCACTCATTTGTGACCGCGCTTGGTTAATAACTTAAGACTAGTCTTATTATTTTTCCTCGTAAGAGCCTTGAAAGCCATTTAGTTGGCTTGGTGAGTCAAGATCATTTAAATAAACCATTTGAGTAAAAGTGGCTTATCAAGTGGGGTCCACAAACATTTTTTAACCAATTTCCAATAAAAATAATAAATTACCTCAGCCGTTAGCTACATACTAGGTTTTTCTTCGTAAGATAAATAGGTGCTTCTTCTACTGTTAAGTGCTAATGTTGGTCTCTCTCGAGGGTTAGCCACGTGGCTAACTGTGACAGGAAACAGGGATGAACTCGCTTGGACCATGGGATGTCCACTTCTATGTGCACATTAAGCAAGGTTGAGAAATCACTGCAGGCTTTGGCCCAACCGCAAGGGCGTCAGAGACTCCAAGCGTAAGCACCGTCATGCATTACAAGAATGTGACTGCTCAAATGATTTCCCCAGAATGTGATGTCGGCAGTATTTGTTGCTAACAAGGCGAAATATGCCCACCTGAAGCCTTTCGATGATGTTCCTATAATCTTTGGAGGTTGGAATTCCAGAATCTCGCCTAGATGTGCTTTTAGCTGACAGTTTCCAGTTGAGGAGGCTCTTCTGAACAACATTATTGGACTTGACGAATAAATTATTCACTTGACTGTCCAGATCCACTGGGATGGCGATGGCTCTGCTCTTAGCTGGGTTGAAAATGAAGTCAACTTGCGAAATTGGTGCATCACATCAAACCAACAATATGCTGTAGATATCTTACCAACATCTGAGAGGACTTTAATGCAAGCCTCCACTGCGGCTTTCTGCACAGGGTTAAGCCAGTTACAGTGGAACACTCGGAAAACCCCCTGCAGCAGTTGTACGAACACGGGCTGTCGAGTCTGGAAAAAAAAAAAACGCCGTATCGTAAATTTGGGTTTAACGTGAACTGTAAAAGAAGAAGAAGAGCAACATGACTAGTCTATTGGAGTGGGTTCCCTGGCTCCAGAGATTTAGTACGCCAGCTGTTTGGGGCAGTTTGTGGTTAACAGCTGGTTGCTACATGCTGGAAGACAAATCTATCGGTCGCTCTCAGCCCTAGCGGACAATAAATACCTCAGTTATCTTTCCCAGAATGGCAGCCTGCAAAAGAGGGTGGTGATATCATCGATAAATCTTGAAACAAATGGGGTTGTGTTAAAAAGATCTACTGGATGTGATGGAGAGATTTCGCAAGGGGAATTCAACTGCAGGTGACAACAAGGTTACAAACTATTTGACCCCGTCAAGCACTATAACTTCAGAGTGACCATTTCAAGTCATTGCATCATCTCCAGCCAGTTCCAGCAAAAACCTTGTGCAAGACACCCACACATTTGGGAACAACAAAGTCAATATGCTGACGAGGCCACGACAAAACCGCAGAGTGGAGATGGACTCGCTACTTCTTCCACCACAATTCCTCAAATCACATGCACAAAACGTTGGGATAGGTTGGAAAACTACTCACAGGGAGGATTATTATTACTTACATACATATTGCGAGCCATCTAAGCACAGAAAGGAATTCCATATTTTATGTTGACATCAAAATCATGATCTTAATCAAATGGGCTCTGTAACTTTATAAATAATCAAATTCTGTTGCAAAAAGTTATTTGTTGAACAAGAAAGTTTACGATTGTTCCTATAATGGTCAATAATGAATTGATTTAACTTTCTTCCAACTCAAATTAGAGTTTTAGCTCCAGTTCGTGTTGAATTTTACCTGCAGGCTTGTGCTCTGATCAGAGAAAGGAGAGCTGAAGAAACACGTGACGATGCTCATGACTGTCTCGGTTACGTAACACTCCAGCATGGTGTCTGCGTGCTTCCTGTCACTGGTGTTGTTGCACACCTAGACATAAACAAACACGTGCGGTGGGTTACACAGCCACTCTCGTTTATGGGTGACAGTGGGGCCTCTTTTTTTTCCCCAACTGCAGCTGTGCTTACCCGGCAAATGTCCACCAGGAAGTTTTCAAACAGCTTCCACATGTGGTTGGATGTATAAATCTCCTTCATTTCCACTTCGGTGTCGACATAGCAGTGGTTCAGGAAGTTGATGTAGGCGATCTTGACCTACATGTGAAAAGCTTTTATTTAAGAAAGGGAGGGGGGGAGCAGGTGGGGGGCGTTTTATCTGACCTCAGGAATACAGTCTTCATGCGTGACAACCCGCACGATGTCATCCAGGGGTAGCAGGGAGTTGCATTTGATCTCGGTGTAGACGTTCTTGCCTTCCGTGCAGACAGCCAGCAGCTCCACCAGGTGAATGTGGTACATCAACTGGCTG
The DNA here is from genome assembly GCF_024217435.2 of Syngnathus scovelli. Lineage (NCBI taxonomy): Eukaryota > Metazoa > Chordata > Actinopteri > Syngnathiformes > Syngnathidae > Syngnathus > Syngnathus scovelli. Next base: position 3,691,542 of record NC_090857.1, on the reverse strand, counting down.
TTCTCGTCCATACGGTCCCGCTCCGAGCGCATCATTTGAATTAATGTTTGAAAAGATGCGCGGTCGTTGTAGAAGACCAGCACGTCCTCTCCTGAGTTTACAAGCTGAAGGTGTGAGAGTCACAACGAACGGTTGAAACCACCACTACGGGAACATTTGAAGACTTTGATAAAAAGAGGAAAACTCAAACCTCAGCCATGACCACGTCTTGACACTTTTTGATGAACTTGTTCTCAGCCTTCACAATAGTTTGAAGGAACTTGAGGTACTGGACGTGTCGACCGTGCGTCTCGGCGCAGTGGACAAAGTGTTGAACCACGCGCTCGTTGATCTCGCTGCAGAGTTGGAAGTTATTCATGAAAATGTGCTGCATGGTGATAGCCTCGAGAATCTGAAAGAGTAAAAATAGCACTCAGGGGACAATTTCTAATTGCCACTAATGGCTGGAATCACATGTTGGTGTGTCTCACCCCCGGGTTAAGAAAAAGACTGATATGTTTGTGAAGAAGAGCTTGGTTTTGCTGGTTTCCTGCACAGAAATTCTGCAGAAACTCGTGAGCCAGTTTCATGATTTCCTGCATGCGAACATCCTCACCCTGTAGTAAAAAAGAAAAAAACATAATCTCCTTTTTGTTTCTATTGACATGCATTTTAGTGGAAGATCACAACCGCAACGGGACCTTTTCGTAGGGGATCTGTAAAAGCTCCAGCACCACACTGTGTGCTCCCATGTTTCTCAACAGCCTCTGCTGCTGTTTCTTCGTCTTCTTCCCTGAGCTGCCCTCCTGGACGCAAAGCATACTGAGACGCAGCAGAATCTGGACGCACAGAGAAAAACATTCAATGGCAAAGAAGACATTAAAAAAAAAAAAAAACATGATCATTGATGATACCTCTTTGACAACCCTGTAGTTGTAGTTGCTGGTGCTTTCCGTGCTTTGTTTATCAGAACTTAGACAGTCCCCCTATGAAACAATCAATTATTAATCAATTCTATGTAATGTTAAATTGTAATAACAAAGTGCGTTACTTTCTTCTTGCTGTCTGACTCTGAGGGTCCATCTCCATCCATCCCATCTTCTCCTTGTCGTTTGTAAACCCACAGCTCGGATTTCTCCACAATGGAACGCAATTGGTCGAGGTCCGATTTGATCTGTTTGTAGTTGTCCACGTCCTGCCTGGTCACGAGGAGTTGGACCTGCAGTTTAATCGTTGAAACATCAGTGTCACCCTGAACACCAAGGCGAAAAGAAAATGGCGTCGCACCTGTTTGAAAGCCATGAGAACTTCCTGTCTCTGGCTGAAGTGTCGGAAGAGCAGGTGAAGCGCTCCGGACACGAGAGGAGGGTAGTCATGCATGGTAAGGTGGAGAAGCACTCTTAGGAAGGTGCGCCCGCCGTGGTCGTCCAGGTCGAGTGGAGTGTTCTCTTCACTAAATGGCCCCAAAAACAAGTTCATGATCTCCACACAATTTTGTTTCAGGCTGGTGTAGCAAGATGATTTGACAATTACCTTCCTCCAAATATTCCTTCCGCCTGCTCCTCAATATTTTCAAAGTCAAGATTTCCTGAAGAATACACACAAAAATTATTTTATCCTCATCTAACAATGTTTGAGAATGCAGTCCGAGTCAGTACCCGATTTTGAGTGAGCCTCGTCCGAGCGCGCCCTCACATACCTGGCATCTGACTGCTGACATTATTAGTTCCGTTCTGGCTGGCCGCATTTTCGGATTGCTGGTTGTTTTCGTCAAACTCTCGTTTGAAAATACAGAGTAGGCAGGAGATCCTGTAGTCTAGCCGCACATTTAGGATAAACTGAAGTCAGAGAAAGGTCAGAGGTTGTAAAGAGTGTTCGTTGCGAGTTCGAACATGAAGGAAGCTTCTGATGGCACACCTGTAGAATTTCAATGATTTTCAGCTTGGTGTCCATGACCATGATGTCTTCTCTCTCCGGTTCCGCTTGGGCTTTAACTACATCGCCCTCTGGCTGATGAGTGGGTGTGGTGTGAAGCAAACTGCCTCCTCGCAGCACGACCTGGGTCATGAGTTCCCCGACTCCATGAATGGACTTCATCACATTACTGCCAGCTACAGAAACACAAACCTCAACCGTGACGCAAATAGTTTGTGTCAAGTGTCAGGAACGAGATACCGACCTTTGTTTTGCTCTTCTTTCTCAATCTTGTCGATGGGGTACACGGTGCTTACGTGGACACAGTCTAAAATATTCAGCAGGATCTTTGTCAGCCTTAACAGGTCACTGAAGTTGTAGAAACCAAAGTAGATGAGGTTCCTTGCTAGATTCACTACCTGTTGAAAAATTGACATCGGTGGCCAGGACTGCAAAATTTTTGCTTCATGTTTATTATTCAAGAAGAAATACCTCAAAGGTCAGCTTGTTTTTCTCCTTGTCAGAGAAAGGAACATTTTGTGACACCACCTCTCTCAAGTAGTTTTCAACAAACTCCATAGTGAGGCAAAACCGCTCCTTGATCTCATCTCTGCTGGTTCCATCGTTGTCATAGCTGGGAAGACAAACGGAAGAAAGAATTAAATCAGCAGCAGCGCTTGAAGCCACGTGAAATGGAATTAAATTCACTCACTCGTCAATTGTAATTTGCGAGGGGATCTCGGACCAGAGACGGGCGTATTTGACAGGCGTGACCTGCTCTTGGGGATCTCGGTCCACATGCATGTGCAGCATGAGGCGACAGAAGGAAGCCCGCAAGTCATAAGGCAGATCCTCATCGGACATACAGCGAAGGATCAAGTCCACGTCGAGCTGCCCGGAGATCTTATTGATGGCCAAGTACTGACGGTCCAGACACATCCGGGCAAAAAGGTTGAGTTGGCACCTGTCCACAAATCAGGTGGATGATGTTTGCTAGATAGCTCCAGTGTGTGTTTGGTTTTTTAAATGACTCACAATCTTTTCACAAAGTAAACAAAGCAATGTGTAGGTTGACACATCATCTTACCTGTAATAACTGACCACCTCATGGTCCTCCTTCTGACCCTCCTTTGCATCCTGGGCCAACTCTCGCACGCTCTTACTTCGTATCTCCTTGAAATTGTCTTTCCAGAAGAGCCACACCTCCTCTTCATCTTCTGCCTCGATTGGATTTGGACCATTTGTCACCACTTCAACCTCGAACCTCGACAAAACTAACCTAATAAACAAGACTTTAGTCAATATTTGTATTATCATATTTGTTTTAAAAATAAAATCGGCAGGCTAACTTAGTTTCGATGAGGATGTCGGCGTTGTTCAGATCTAGCACTGCATTGCAGATGAGCTCCTGCGTCACGGGGATGGATTTGTTCATGGACACGCAGAGGTCCGACAGGTAGTCCAAAAACCTAAAACATGTCACAAAATAATAATAATAAAAAAAAATAATAATAATAATCATATTTTCTACCTTGGTTCTCGATTCTTCCTCACAAGAGTGACAAACGTGTCAATCTCTGCCGCGGTGATATGTTTCTCCAGCAACTTTCGATTGTTGTGGAGCAGAGCGGTTATTGTGTCTTCTGCAAGCACGTCATAGCCGATTTGTTTCTGCATGAAGCGAAATTGCTTAGCTATATATTCCTGGGGAAAAAAGACAATATAGGTTGATGACCACAGAATGAACGATGGGTCAGAGTGAGGCAGTCGTGTTTAGCCACCTGGTTCTTTCTGTAGTCCTGCTGAGAGTGTCGTAGCACTCGGTAGCAAAGCCTGCAAATGTGTCGGAAAGGCGCGTGCCGTTGATCCCCCAGCTCTTCTAGCCGAAGCATAGGACCATCACCGCTGTCTGTGAAAGGGGCTTGAAGAAGCTTGAAGATCTATTAAAAAAAAAAACAGACGACTTTGGATGTGAGCTTGTGAAAACATTTAGAATTCTTGATGCTGAGGATTAAAACAAACCTGCTTGAGGATATTCTGCTCTCTCATGAGTTTCTGCCTTTCTCTGTTAGGTTTGTTTACCATGATCTCCAAAACATCCTGTCCGCTGTTTGGGATGTCCACCACAAAGAAGACGAGATCTTCCAGAAGCTTGGTCACAAACCTTGAAAGTGTAGATGTGGTTATATATTGAAATATAAAGAGTAGAGAAGTGTAGTTAGAAAACTATGTTTACCTTCTTTCATTCTGTGTGATGGTTCCCTTTTCCAGTTTGCCTGCAATCGAGGCCAAGACTTTACTTGCATCGTTGGCAAAGTCTAAATCCCGCACCTCTGCTGGTGGCACAGGCACAATAGCAAAAGCCTCCTTGTCTTCTTTCACTCCTGAAGTTCCAATCTGAAAACATTGACGTTGTTTCACATATATATTTTTTGCCAGCTGATAAATGACAAGCTGTTTATGGAACTCACTCTCAACATTACGGGCTTTTCCTCCTCTTTGTCAATGGGGAGGTTGGTGCTGTGAACCCACGTATTGGTACACAAGTGTTTTAGCCGCACATAGGAACTCCTAGAAAGGACAACAAGTGAGGAATGAAGGATGAGAAATGTTGAATTCAAATTTGATTGATTTAAAAAATGCCCATTCTCACAAAAAAAATCCTATTTGGGGAATGTTCTAAGGCCGCAAGTGAATATTTTGCATATGAAGGTGGATTTATAACGTGGCAGATGTTATGTATTTAATTTGTACCTGGGCACCATGGAGTCTCCACCTCTCAAAGTAGTGGGGTCTAATTCAAAGATGGACGAGATTTCCATGCCATCTGGTACCGGGACAAGGGTATACATGATTTTCTCTTGAGGGGCCCGTAGACGGCCACGTAAGGCTTCATTATCTACATCCAGCTGGGTAAAGAAAAGTGTACAACTTAACACGAGATCCCAGCCACTATTATGAATTCAACTTGTGAAGCTTGCTGAACGAAATATAATCCTGAGGAATACACACGTAAAGTGGTGATTCTAGTAAAAGTCTGCCCACTAGTGGAGGTTTCATGTAACTTGAATCAGAAGTCAATCGATTCTGTCATAAGCTATCGTCACAGATGTGCATCCAATATTAAATAATCATTGATGCAAAGTATTTGTGTGTGTGTGCTACCTGGAAATTAAAGGGTGTGAAGTCCACCACCTAGAGCAGAAAGCAAAGACACCACATGGATGAACACATCTAAGACCAATCGGCACTCAGTCATCAAATCAACTTACTGCCGATCGTTGCTCGACGCTCTCTTCCTCCAAGTCGGGGTTCACCTAGCCAACAAACCACATAGCAATTCATTATGACTACTGTTGGGGTTCACGAAGCATTTTGTGACAGGATAGTAAGAGACACACACGTCACCCACCTCTGCAGCCAAATAGCAACCAGTCGCTAAATGTTTAAACCTGAACAGGCTGTTCCAGTATCCCGCACCTCCTCGACATGGGTCATGGTGGACCACCTGCCAAGATCAAAATATAATCACAAGACTTTTCCATTTCTTTGCTATCCAAAACCAAAATCAATACGTTTCTTTCTTCGGGATTAGGCTCCACACAGCTTGCAAAAAAAAATACTAACTTCGACTTCCCAGAGTGCCTTGCTGCTGGTGGCCGATGTGGCAGACTGGCGGCCTGTTGTTCTCAGGAACACGTATTGCTTTTTTCGGTGGTCGTCACACGTGAGGAACTTCTCTTGCTCTGCGTGGAACAAGCGAACAACATCTCCCTGCCGTTGCAAATGTATTTTAGAGGGGGTGAGCGCTGCCATATATTTGACAAAAAATAAACAGCAATGTACCAACCCCTTTCAAGATGGTTTCCTTGTTGTCACTCCATTTCATGAATAAAACAACTTTCCAACTTGTGTTGCAATTCACAGAATTAACCTAGATGAAAGAGAAGACGAAAACATACACATTAAATGCCGACAATCAAAATGTATTAGCATGCGAGTATAATCATGGACGTTCTAAATAACATGGTACCTCATTGCATCCCGGGTTATCGACGAGCTGGTGACTGCTGGCGTGTAGAGGCTGTCCAGCGTTCACGGGGTTAAGGACAACTTTATCTCCAATCACCACCTTCGGGAGTGCAGTAGAGAAATTGTGTACAAAATTAGACCATGATTTTGCAATATTATATCAAATTCTGCAGTTTGTTGCAGTATCAATAGTCAAAGAGAAGGCCACTGCTCTTTGCTAGGGCGTACTGGAAAGGTTTTTTTCCATTCAGTCAAATCTTTGGCTGCTCCAAAAATATTTTAGAGCAACATCCATGGTAAAATACATAGTTTCACAGACCTTGATATGTAAAATGAACACTAGAGAGAGTTGTTGAGACTGTTTGCAGCAGCGACTATGTTTATTTCTATCTTTTTGAATATTTTATGACCTAACCAGCCTCAAAATAATGATACACCAATGCACATTGAGAGATTTACTTAATATCTATTTGTAGTATCTTTTGGTTGCAAGTGACACAAGAAAGATGTAATCAGCCATTATTTAAGTGAGTCCCAGACCCCCAGGCTACTCACACTGTCTCCCAGGGAGCGCAATTTGTAGAAAGGCTGAATATAGAACCAGGATCCCTCATTCCCCGCCGAGTCCAGTGTCACTCTCATGGCATTCTTTTCCAGCAGTGCAGGTAGACGCTTGTTCACTGTCAGGTATTTATTGCTTTTCAAATGCAGCAGCTTTGGAGTAAAAGAATGTTCTCTTGTTACAAATGATACCATCAACGGCACAAAGCAGCATTATCTCAGATTGTTGAGCGTACCTGAATGACATTTCCATACTGTATGACTGATCCAAGCAACTTGCGATTCTCAGACTCATTCTGCTTCTTTTCTAAGTCAGCAGCGTGCTGCATCAAAGTGAACAATTTATCATGCATTTTATGAATGAAGAGAAGCAATTCTTCACCTACTTGTGGCAATGAGAGAAGATGGTGGCCTTACGTGTAGTTTGGTGAGGAGAACAGTGTCGGTGGTGCTGTTGCCTCCAGGTTTTGCTGCTTTCCAGAATTGTTTCTGTGCTGAGTATCTGTTCATTGGACACAATTTGAAAAGGCAATCTGGGGACAGAGGGCATAACATGACAAAATTGCATTAGTATAAGTTCTTTGTGTGCATGAAATAAATAACAAAATAAACATTTTGTGTTCATGATTCTTTTGCTTGCAGAATATGGATTTATTCATAGTCAAATCAAACGGCATCTAATGTGTGCCCTCAGTTTACCGAGTAAATCTGAGCAAAAGGACTTTATAAATACCCTGGGAGGCTGGACAATTGTTTTTTGCCATGTTCCACTGAGAATTAAGCAAAACATTTCCTTAATTTCAGACAGTGTTCGATGGGCCTGCAAAACCTTACCTCTGAATTTCTTGGGTGGGTTGTTAAGGTCGCCTGTGTCAGGTTGAACCACACAGCGGTCATCCACAAGCCTATGAAAACAAAATTAATCAATTGAACACACTATAGAAATAAAAAAAAACAATGTAACTGTAATTTCAAAAGCCAATTGTACAGACTACATCTCCAGCAGTCGAATTTTCTGTGCTACCGTCAACTAATCAATTACCGTGCTTCCCTCAAGTTTTGCTGATAGAAGAATGGCCTCCTTTAGAGTGCCTTCTATTAATAAATGCAGTCTGAGTGAATAAGAGGTTCAAGTATAGAACCTTGAGGGAATAAATGTCAAATGTTTACTTAAAAGTGTTTTAACTGCATTCGTTGTTGACTGCTCCTTCTCATTTTGAAAAGCTCATAAAGGTTAGTCTCTGAATTATAATATGACAGAGACTGATGGGTGGCAGCACCGCGGCATTGAAAGCAACACCTGACCTCATACAATTAACCTATTTCAATCACATCCTCCACTCAACGGGGAAACCAAAGCATAACTGTGCCAGATGCAAACATTAACAACAACAACAAAAAAATGGCAGTCTTCTCAAAGATTGCACAGAACTGAACTATGGAAACGCATATTTTTGAACAGCAAGAAGGAGTGAGCGGCAATCACTTGGAAGATGAAGAGAGCTATTTCAAAAAGCGATGCCATGCACGTTTTGACCTTGGGAGAGGACAAATGGCCTTGGCATGAATCAACAATAAATAAGGTGGAGAGACTCCAGGAACAACAAGAATAAAATACGGTGTGCCAAACATTGCAGGCCATTTTCCATTTCATTTTCTGCTAAATTTGAAATCTTATAAATTGGGCACAGATGTAATGACACACAGTTTCCCATAATATGCCTTATTTTATGTAATATAAAAGAACAATAAGTATGCATATATGTCTTGAAGACTTAAGGAGAAAAATGTTGCGAAGTAGAAAATCACAATACACTAGAGAGCAATGCTAACTTGCTAACCTTTGTTATATGAGTCTAAAATGTTAACATACAGACTTACCCCAAGGTGCTGATAAATCCACTGGTGGAGCCCTCTGCATATAGGGAACAAATATCCCCTATATGGAGGAAACTGGACATCTTGTCCGACATGGCTCCTCACGCTTAACAGCACCTGAAAAAGTTGATCATCACAATTCAATTTTGTAGTATGGAAGAATAATTTGTCACTTGTACAGTTGTGAGTGTCTCTAAGGACATGTTCATTGTTTGACTATGAATGGCACCTTTCATGTTAATGAGTCATCTGTCTGCAAGATGAATATGGTGCTGTTCAAGTAAAACTTGAAAATGGCAGGCAGAAGCAATGGAAAAATAATCTGATGGTGTTTTCCACTCAAATGAAAGCAGTGCAAAGCCTTTTGACGACTTTGCCTAAACATGCCTCACTCCAGGCATAGTAATCAGATCTATTTTGTCATTTATAATGCACTGATTATTAAAACATATTTACACCAATAACAGCCAGACAGTAAACAGAAAGTGACACGAATCAAAGTCTCATATTCATGATGCACACTTCTAGATTTTCCTTAGTAACACGATGTACTTTATGACTATCGTAGCTCCAAGGCAATAGCTCTTAAAATAAAAAATAAAAATAAACAGCTTTGCCGGAGATGGAAATTAGCGCGTGGGTTTCTTCCTCTACAAGGATGCTCAAACATTAAAATGAAAAAGGACACATCGTTACCTGGTGCAAATTAAGTTAAGGCAGCAAAGCAGCGAAAGGAACGGACACTAATTGGGTCAGCGCAGGATCAATTCCACCGTGCTATCCTCGGTTAAGTCCCCATGGTGGTGGAAGTGCAGGTAGGGAGAGAGTGAACGGCGTTCTTCTGACAGCTGAACGAACGTTCAGTCACAATCGGCTTCCACTCCTCCACATGTCACTGGTGGCCCGCCCCTTTCCTGCTTATTTATACTAAAGCGCGGAATTATGGGAAATGTTGTTCATTAAAGCTATATTGCTACGACTGAAGTCCATTTCTGGCATCTTGATAATAATCAAGGTGTGGTGAACAATTTCATGCTTTATTCAAAATAAAATTCATCCGACGCAACAATTCCTTTTTTAGCGTCAAAAGAGCATCCGTGCCATTAATCCAAGCAACACAAATAAATTTAGGAATTGTTGCCTTCTTGAATAGAATAGAATAGAATAGAATAGAATAGAATAGAATAGAATAGAATAGAATAGAATAGAATAGAATAGAAGTCTATGTTGACCACATTTAAATTCAGCAGTAGGCCTAAAACGGGCCACAGAGCACTGATCAGATCTCAGGGGAGGAAATTATCTAATGTCAGAAACAGAAACAAAGGTCACGATTTGTAAAGGAGGCTCAAGCTGTGCATGTCAACCAATGAAAGAGCCTGAGTGAATTCAAGGTATTTTCTCTCCAATCAAAAACACTCCCTGAAGTCTTATTTTTCTTCTTCTTTTCACGTTTTTTTGCAAATACCATTTAGATTATTTTCAGCAGGCAAGTAAAGCTACTAAAATAATAGCCTCAATTTTGAGTGATCTGGTTTATTTGCAGCTGACCCTCTTTTGCTGTAACTGGGGCACGCTCCTCTCTTCACAGAGTCACAGCGGACGATCAACTCATAAGTAGTGAGTGGGTGAAGGTGAAGACATCTCGGACAGTTCCGAAAAACATCCTTGAAATTGATATTTTACACATAAATTCAAAACAAACAATGATTTCACTTCCTTGTTTTGCAAGTTAAGTGAGTTCAAAAGCTTCAGTTTCATGACTTTGCGATATCGAAGTTAATAAACCATCTGTTAATAAAAGTATTTCCAGGCTTGGGCCACATTTGACACTAAGTAATGTTGACTATGGATTACTGAGTCCTCAGTTGTCATGGATACCGTGTACAGAAGACTGCCCATCTCTAACTACAGATGGGAACTAAAGTGTTTAAAAACAACTACTTATATGTTTCATAATTATGACTGTACAGTATATATTATTTTCCATCTGTGTTTTGATATTCAAAGGGGCAGACCGAGTCTTTGCGGAGAAGGTCGCAGGTTCGGTGAGAGGCAGCACGTCTTCATACTAGTTATTCTCCAACACAGCTTATTTTTTTTCCTTTCTGCACTAGAGCATCTCTCTGCATGCAAGAAACTCACACGAGACAAGGGGATACTAAAAAAAGACTCAAGCATGAGTGTGGGTGTACAGCTTTGGGAGTTTCAACCCTGTGCTGCACACATCACAGAATATCCTCATATGCACGTCCGGCCTTCCCCGAGTGGGCACAGTGCTTGGCAGTCTTCTTGTCTGCATGTGTCTCAGGTTTGTTTTGGCCAAGGTAGCAAATGAACCTTGGTTAAAAGTCTGGCTAAATCTTGCAAAACTCGTTTGGCCTGGTAAGACTGTAAACCGCATGACTGCTATTCTTAATCTGGGACAGTGACCCACTAAAATCACAGGTAGCACCACTGAAAAAAAAACAACCATGTCTTATTTTATCATTCTGAACAAAAAGTAGAATGGTAATTCTAATGTCAGGCATTTTTCTATAGAAGTATGAAGCGAAACATGAAGTCTCCATCGTCTCCTCTGGTTGTTGAGCCGAGAGCACAGAATCCAGGTTTTCTCAAATTCCCTACAGAACGTGAAGTATACGTCATTGCAGAATGAGACGGTGTGAATGAATGCAAAGTGAAAACGCTCCATGTTGCATCTCGAGTCCTGCAAAGTGCACGAGAAAGTGACACAAAACACAAGTCCATTATCTCCTCTCTGTCTGCCACACTGGTGACATCCAGTAACTGTGAATTACATCACGTCTCCGCTGTTCCAGCGATTCTTGGAGTCACGACTTAAGAAGGTTAATCCCACCTGATCGCAGTGCTCACACATGAACAAGTGGCTGGCAGCAGATTTATTAGAGTTGCATTTCACTTCCAAAGTAAAGCACGGCGTGTTTATGTGGACGCTGAGATTCAAAAATTGTATAGGACAGCACAGCGGCAACCTAAATGAATGTTGCAATGTCCTCACTAAAAATAAAACACAATCATGCTGGTGTATTGGCCTGCATATTCCCATCGGAAGGATTGTATTATAATATTGCTACTAGGCCTCTGAGTTTTGCAGTATAGGAAAACAAATTTGACAATTTTTCCGTTTTTACATCCTTGATCATGTCAATCAATTCGAATTTTAACAATTGTTGCTGGCTTTAAAAGTAGCGGGCCTCTTCATTATGCGCGCTGGGCCGAGGACCACTTGATCACGTCCCCTTGGTTACCGCATAATCAGGAGGGCAAACCACATATGCACTCAGGTAAATTAGCCGCCAGGTGTTTGATTTACAGGAGAAAGGCTTTGCTGTCATCCAACTCTTGCGCTATCCCTGTTAGCACTACAGAAGAATAACATCAGACAAGGCTTGTGCTGCTTATTTAACCTTCAGAATTTTCCCTAAGTAGATTTCATCGCTGGTAATCTGTCAGGATCAGCCACAAAGGAGGGCCTCACTTTCACTTGACATCGTTGTCATCGGCGGCATGGCTTTTGCTTGGATTCCACACCTCCACAATGACAATATGAAGGATCTGACTATTTCCTGCAGCCGTGTGTGCAGCTCAGTTAATATGATTAACAGGCGGTTGCTAGGTGACTGCCCCCCGGAAAAGACCTATTTCTTTGAAGCCTGGCTGCTGTCAACAGACAAGATTTGCGAACAGTCTTTGTGCACACAAGACACAACCAGCACTGACCAATCGCCACCTGTACACACGTTCCGTCTCCATGGAGATTCCAGGGACTCACGCAAAAATGAGTCATACAACTGAAGTTGTTCTTGTAAGCTTCATAGATTCCACCAAGAAGAGCGGAATATACATGCATACATACAAAAGGAGACCAAAGTATTTTACGTAGCTGACCACACAGAAAGTCCACCAAAACCAGGTTGCAAGGAGAACAGACAAATTTGACACACCATTGAATTTGCTTAATAGATTGAAAAGATCAAGTTGAAATCAGCCTGGCTGCATGTCCACTCCTACATTTGCACGTCTCCCAGGCCCGGTGTGGCTGGAGCTATGATCCCATTTCTGCATGAAAGACATTCTAATTAACCCAGATGTTGATATTAATAAGATGAAAGCGAGCCGGAAAATGGGCCACATTGAGTGGAGGGCCTGATTTCAGAAGTAGTCATACTAAAGTGGGCCACTCCTCCTCCTCCTTTGACTGGGGAATAAAACTTGTTTCTAAATCAAAATACCCCCCAGGTCTGTTTTAATTGGTCCCACCTCTCTTGAGGTCCAAGAGCGATGAGAAGCTGCGAAAACCTAAAAAAAAAGAAATCGTTGAGGATGACACGATGCATATGGCGACATTTGTTACCACTCGAGGTTTTGCTTTATGGAATGACAAATTATTTCCTGGGTGAGACATGAAATGAGACCTATTCAGCAAGTGCCAGTGGCAGCCTGCTCTTGACAAATGCGTGCATGGTTGGCGGGGAAACAAGATATTTTGTGCTGGGACATGATGACTTTATTCTGCACAGAGCAGGCATTCACCGATGCCTGAAAAAGCAAGAAGGACATGTCAAGGAGTTCCCTCCATATTCCCAGACCAAACAGCAAATAATCATGATACTAACAATGCAAGTTCATGTGAGGACACATTCAATTTAGGTTAGTTTAAAACGGATAAATCCAGAGGCAGGAACTTTGCACAGTTGTTGGCACCACAGTGACAAGCTTTCCTCTGAAGCGTCCTGCTGGCCTGAACGGCAGTGCCAGTTTGTTGCACCAGTCCAGGTGTTTGGTTTCCATAGCCTCCTGAGTAATCGAACGTTAGCTCCTCTTCAATATCAATATCCCGACCAGCAAACAGTGCCAAACTGGGCACCAAAGAGTGTGCACGGACCGGCACCATGAACAAGTTGGGTAAACAGGAGTGGTTTAAAAAGCGACCAATGTTTCCCACCATGGCTGGATCTACAAATGTCTCCGTGATGGAGCCTGAGCCCGCATGCTCCCTTACAGCAATGATGTAATTATTTTCCTCAAACGTCTGCGCAAGTTGCCTTCTTCGTGCTTCCTCAAAACCGATGACCTCCCCTGCATACTCGCATACAAACGTCCCACGCGGGATCCTCTGAAGCGTCCGCACAGCCCAGCCCCTGCTGCTAGTGGAGAACACCTGCAAACGTAGTCTCAGCCCTCGCTGCACAACTCTGTTTGAACAGGTGTCACTGCAGGAGCAAAGGGCATTACACTCAAACACCGGGATGGCGCGAGCGGCACTTGATAAATTGATGCTCAACAAGGAGCCATGGCTGGTGTAGGCTTGTCCGTGGGTCTGCAGGCAGCAGCAGCTCTCACGGATGCATGAGTGTGAAAGACAGGAGCATCCAGTAAGTGTGACTTCACTGGGGTCAACAGGGCATCCTGGTCCTTGAACGTTGACGGGAGAGTACTGAAAAATACATAACATTCTGTTGTTATGAGGAATAACAAAGAATTTAAGTCATTTAATACACATACTGGTTAGTGACATGCTCTGATTTATGTCCAGGTTCGTTTTACGTCCTCCCCCGTAGAAACAAAACCCCGTTGAAAACGAAATGGCAATTAAATTCAAGTTAAACCTGATTACATTACCTGGAAGACAGGAAAATTATGCACCGTTGAATCCGGTTTGAATGAAATTATAACATCCTCAAGACCGTTGCTCAAGTCAACATCAGAATCATTCATTGCTCTGGTGGGTACTTTGTTTACAAGTTTATTCATTTCCGGCAACATGTGACAAAGAAGCTATTTCCGGTTCTTTCATAGCAAACGAGCGTCTCCTAGCGGCTTACTGGAAACATTACATTATTTCAAGTTTTGCTCTGAAACTATTTAAATTTGTCCCGTGTTGTTGTTAAAATTAATAAATACAGTAATTACAGCATTTATGTAACTACTCCGAGTATTTCATCCGATTTATTTTTTCACATTAATGTTTTGTAGTAATAACTTTAATCCAGCAGAGGGCAGGCTTGTATAGGGAACTGCTAGATAAACATTATAATACAATCGAATGCAGTCAATCTATTGCTGGGTAAAATGTGACCTCACTTGGAAGAAAACCTTTCAAATTATCTTAAATTATCTTGCTAGGACGACATACCTTTGCTGATGTATTGCTGCAATCCAGAGGAATATTTTAGACCACACAAAGAGCCTTTCAAAGTGTTTCTAATGTAAATTGCAATTAACCTATTCAGACCCGAGTTGACTTTATGTGAGGACTAAAGTATGATGCTGTAAATTAGGGCAACGTTTCTACTTCGAGAGGGACTGCAGCACTTTGAATTGTTGGAATAGACTTCTCTCTTGCTTCTTAAAAGTAGCAACAACTTCAAGCCTGCGTGACAGCAATGTGATTCGACACATCCACACTGAGAGTGTGCTGCAGGCTAAAGGAAAACTTTTTAATTGGGCCCTGAGAGAAAACCCCAGAACAATCTGTCCAACAATTGCTCTTGGTTTGAATAGAAAACTGAATTGTGTCCTGTACGGAATGTTCCCCCCAATGCTTGCAGCAGTTTCCCTCGGTACAAGTGTGAAGTTTAGGCTACACTTTCAAAGTAAAAGGGGCCGAGCTGAACTGAAAAGGGATTCATTGGGTTATTAATAATACCTCCTTGAGTCTGTTGCAAAACAATGCGAGCAAGAACAGGAAGACTGCATTTTGAAAGATATTCTCAAATATAATTTTTTAGATGTTTAAATCTATCCCTTGTAGTCCAATGACAAAAATACATTATATTGAGTATCTGTTTGTCAACGATTTTTCATTTAAAAATGATTTGACAGCATGGAAAGCTAAATCCATCGTTATCGCTCTGTTAACAAAGTCTCAAAATAAAGTTGCCTCATTATCACAGGTTTTGAAAGCAGATACACATTCCAGCACTGTTTTCAGTTTAGGTGTGCAAGTCACAGCCATTTTCCCCTTGGGCCAGCATCAAGGCGTGACACAACATAATCACACTGGTCCCATTCTCGGCCATTGACTCCAAGGTCACACCCCCAGCGTGAGTGTCAAGGTCTCATGCATATGGATGACAGACTACCAAAAGGCTCACTGCAGATTCACACACTTCATTTTTTTTTAAAGGGAATACCCCAAATGATATGACATCACTTTCACTTATTGGTGCAGGGTTGACAATTTAATCTATATATAATGCTGTATACTTTAGCTGTATACTGCAATTTAACTACGCCGATGAGGCTGAAAGAATAAAGTAAATGGTCGGAAATGATATTTCACTTCGAGCCAGTGAGGAAGCAATATTTGAACACAAGTCATTTAAATGGATACCACTCAATATGCAGATGCTGCTACTTGTTAGATAGACTCGACTGCCCCGTAAGGTCTGCTTTTAAGCTCCATCTGCCAGAATTGCTTGTTGAGGGAGGGGGGAGGGAGATGTAAACAATCCTCTTTTGCCTGTGTCACCCTAATGTGTTTAAAAGCTCTTTATTATACTTGTGACTGAGGACCAGCAGGTCTAATCGGCCCCTTTTGTAAAGCATTTACTGCTTAAAAGCTAAAGGCTTGGACTAATATGAAATGGCGGACTATGTTAGCCAGCTTTGCGATATGACTTTGTGATGGATTAGATCAAGCATCGAATGTATTGCATCGTGCCGCAGAATAGATTTACATGCACAAACGAATCGGGTTACTGATATATATCATCGGGTTTTGCAATTTTCTGTGAAGCTCCACTTTATTAGACGTGATTTTAAGATGAATAAAAATACACACTTGGAAAAAAATCTTTGTTTGGCATATGAACACACATTTGCTGAGTCATCATGTCACAGTTTTGACTCATTTGATGTTTTCCTATTATCCATATTTCAAGTTATGTCTTGTTAAATAGTTTTGAATGTTTTTCTTGGGGGTAGGTGACCCCCATTTTTTTTTTATTTTAATTTACACGACTGACCTTTTATTAACAGGACCATTTTGTTAGAAATCAACACATATAAATATGTTGTGAAAAGCTTTGTTTTTTTTCTTTGAATGGATGCCACACAGTATTATGCTAATGCATGTCAAGGAAAGTGTGTTGTTTATTTAAGTGTATAAATTACAATCATACACACCACACTGATCTGATAGTTCAGATTATATGGATTAGGGACATTTTAGCATGACATTTAGCCACAAAAAAAGGGATTTAGCCTTAGTAAAATGTGACTAACATATTTAAGCTTCAACAGACCTTTTTATTATCCAAGCGTGTAATTGTGTGTTTATCATGAAATCTTTTTATATACAATGCCATGCAACTGAATGCAAATGTGAATTGCACATTGGAAGTCGATGTTACAAACAGGCAAAAATGTAAAAAATAAAATAAAATGATGGCTTAACATCCGATGAATCAGTCAAATACTTTTGCATAAATCTTCCCTAAAGCCGCTAAAGTGAATCGCTGACTTCTGTTTGCAACTCATAAATGGATAGTGTCCCATAGAGAGCATGCGTTTGGTTACTAGGCAGATGTTATTAATATTTCAAGACTGTGTTCTTGTGCATGTTCTGGTGTAAATTCACTTCTCTAGTGGTGCGAATGGCGTACCCCCCTCTGGGGCCCTGTGATGTCATCTCTGGAGGCAGATGGTCGCACTGTTATGCTTGCGCTCAGTCGACAGACTACAGAGAAACCCTCTTATTGAATGTTTTCTTATTCATATTCCAAATAGCACACCCGCTTTTCAAAAACACAGGACTAAAAAAACAGCAAGGAATCTAATCAAGTTGTGTATCTGCCTAAAAATGAAGCCATACCTTGAAAAGGTGTCGGAATAAAAAAAAAAAAAATCTATCATGCTTTTTTTAGTTTACCCATGCACCTATGATGTCATACTTGGTGTAAGGCCGAGCCCGGACAACCACACAGTTTACTCGATAAAAAAAAGACAAGAGAAGCAATCAATTGCAACACTTGATAGCCTCAATACGGAGCGGCTGTTAATTTAAGCAAGGCGTTATCAGCACCTTCAGCTGCTCAAACTTACAAAGGGCCTAAATATAAAACCAGTGCTGGCAAGATTCTCTTTTTCACTCAGCTACACACTGGCCCAGATACATCAAACTGGTGGATGCTTGGGGGCTTTAAAGTTGATCAAACAACACCCAATTTTTTTTTTTTTAGTGCCTTGTATTAGCTGCAGAGATGGCTCACCACAGATCAACATTTCCTGCAGAATGTTCAAGAAGACGAAACACATTGATTCAGATATTACTTTTGGATTTTGAAATGTACTGACTGTAGGAGCATCACAAAAAGGTTAAACGAGTTTACGTAGAGGTGACACTGACATGTCATGAGAACCAAAAAGAATGAGCACACCTCACACATTCCGAAATATTGCACTGAGTCGATTCACATAACCAAGTAAAGTGACTTACCGTTGTTCCCCAAGAAAGCCTGTGGCTACGCTCTGGGTCTTCGCATCCTCCAAAATCTTTCACCATTACTGTAGTTGCATCCTGTGGAAATGATAGCTATTAAAAGATTATGCAGAGTACACATCCAAAAAAACAAAACGTGTTAGGAATTTGATTTGTCAAACTGTGCAGTACCTATAACTTCATCAAATTACACTCAATAGAAGAAACATCCCCAAAAAAAAATTGCATTGAGACTATCCCTGTCATAATCTATAGTAAGAAATAATAATATGGATAAGCGCTATAGAAAATTCAGGGATGGAAGATGAGGCAACGATGCAGGCTGCCCATGTTGTTCATAAATAATATATCACTACAGTGTAGTCCATAAAGGGTGTATTATATTTGAAGGTGTATAATTTGATTCTATGCCTTGGCCATCATGTTTACAATAAGAGCATTGGCCAGCAGTCTGACCCCCATCCCAGCCAACCCCGCCCTGGCCCAGACGCCCTCTGCCTCCTTTGTTCTTCTCCCAGCAAGCTTGAGCAGATGGTGCGCTGCTTGGCTTGGCCGCGCCTGACAGACATCCGCGCTCCGCCAATCGGCTGCCGCGGAATCAGCTGACTGGCGTGGCCCACGCCAGGTGTTTTTATCGTTTGTTTTGCTCCCCCCTCCATCTGTTGGTGGAGAGGAGCACTAGCGGGGCGACCATTCCTCAGTGGAGGCTAGCAGCAGGTTGGCCATCTCTCCGCAGAGCGCCATGCGGCACCGGGACTGATCGGGTGGGACGCGCGCGGTCAGGGAGCGGAATAAACGATGCTTTTGTTGTGACGAGGCAGTCACAGACGTTTTTGGTGGTTGCTCCGTGGATACGTGATGCCCTTTGGGGAGGAAAGACCGGTGCGTTAAATGTCACCGAATTGGAATGACAAGGTGAGACGCCTCGGAAAAACGATCTACTGTAATTGTTAAAAAAAATGCATTTGTTGTAGTATTTAGTTATTAATTCCAAAATGATGTGCAGTTTGTTTTCCTTCCAGCAGCGACGGTGAGCTGAGCTTTTATTTTGGATACAGACGCACTCAAGGGCATGGCCACCAATTTAACAGTCGGATCATCTAGCACTGAGTAGACTGACTATTCATCAAAGTGGCAAGTTTGCAGTTAGCCCTACTCATCAAATAGGTCGACTCGGCAATGCGTCAAAAACAAACTTTGATGTCTTTTGCCGCACTTGCTGTGCCCCGCCGCAGGAATTGCACGCGTGCGCAACGTTCTCCAAACGTGATTATGTGATTTGCATAATAATCACAAAGTGTATTTGAGCAGATGTCTGCTGTGTTTTATAAGCTCGAGAAGTTGGTGTGTAGCTGGAGAGGCAAAGCCTTTCTGGAAGATGCTGCTTCTGCTCTGGGTAATTGGGAGGAAGGGTGTTGGGGTATTGGTAGGGGGTCCATTGTGGATTGTCGTGCGTCCTACCGCAGCTGTTGCACGATTATGACTGAGCGATGTTGGAGAGACAGTGACTATGTCATTTTTGACTCTTAAACAATCCCTCACTTTTTTTTTTCCAGTGAACACATAATGTGAAATCACGTCACCCATGAATCAAGTGTTCTTTGCAAGCAGGTGTCTGCATCTATCAGGATTTTAGGAGGCAGCAGGGCCCCCTAAATGACACCCCCACCCCCAGGCAGCATTTAGATCTCAAGGGTGTAAAGCAGAGAGAGCGAAAGATAACAGGGGGGGCTTAATTGAGCCTAAAGCCTGGAACCATTATTCATATAAGAAGGGCTTTGTCCTCTGCTCTAAAAGTCTCAGACACAACAGATGTAGTTACAGTCCAGGTCAGATGATTTCCTTAGCCATTATGGCGGTCATGCTATTATACGGCAAATGTTTGGCGTGCGTGCGTATGTGTCACCTGTGCTGCTGTTTGGGTTCACTTAACAGGTGTTTGTGAGGTGGAAGTGGAAGTAGATGGATGGAGACAATTTCATATCCTACTAATATACTGTAAATCACAATATAGCACTTTTATGAAGACCTTGAGTAGTCACTGTTACAGATAGCAAGAACTGATATTTCTGATACATAGCACTCTAAACTTTTATTTTGGAACCTAAAACATATTTATTGGGCATTTTAGTTGAAACAAATCTTTGACTTGCGTCTTACTCACTCATAGCGCTTTATGAATAAATGAACAAGAGCAAAAGAGATGGTAGACGACCTACAAAACATTGTTCCATCATCAAACATTAAATTGTCTTCAACGGGGACCTCGCTCAAACCTCGGTAGCAGTTACATAACACTATCTGCACTGAAGAACTTGAAATGAGCCAACATTTTCGAGCTGGTTATTCTGAGATTTGTTTTTCTTCATAACTAGCACGCACGCATATGTAAGTATGTATATGTAAGTCTGTTGTAACTCGAGAACATCACACATGCTGTACTTCTCCACATTTGTCCACCGAGACTTTAGATTTTTATAGCGAGCAAAGCAATTAAGCAGGGTAAAATCAATAGCACGAGTGTCATTGATGGTTAACGGCTTTGTTGCCTTCAAGCAGCGGGGATTTAATTGGAGTCACGTGACTTGACACAAAGCTGGGAAATGCCAGTCGACTTGATCAGGAGGTTCAATCGGTCTTCTATAAAATTATTTCATCGAGAAAAATGTAAATAAATAAATAAATAAATAAATAAATAAATAAATAAATAAATAAATAGATAAATAGACAGATAGCAGCTACCACCATTGCTGCACCCCGGTGCCATTGGGAATTCCAAGGATAAGAAGTGATTGCTCCTGTCGTTTTGGTGCTGTTGCCAGGCAGGTTTCATTGGGAAGAATTAGTCAGCTCTCTTGCTGGAAAGCCTCTTACTAACGAGCTGCTTAAGATTACCTTCAGCATAATGCCACGCAGTGCGGACATGGGACCGTGCTGCTGCAGATCTACAATGGAACGGTTTCCTTCTTTGGTGAAGACACCTTACTGAGTAATGGGATCGCTCAGGTTTTGCTGCTGTTAATGCTAGCGCAAGGAGTTTGTCAAAGATGGGTCGCCAACGTAATCCTCTTTGAGGGATATTGTCAAGGATGACGCTGCTGTAACTTGTTTTTATGTCAGATTTTTTTTTTTCTTGATGTAAACACCTTTCTATGCTGCTACGGTTGTTTTTAAAGTACTTCAGAAATCAAGAATTGGTTTCAAATATTTTATAAAACCTTCAGTAAGGTTATCTTGAACTCTTCAATCATATTTAAGATCGGGAAAAGTTATGCTGGAACTTCACACTTACGTAACAAAAGCCATGGTTGAATTTTTTTTCTTGCCCTACATTGATATCCTGAAGTTTTCGCATTAAAATTTGAGTTGTGCATCTTTCCAGCATGGTTCACAAGAATGTCTAATGATGTTCAGTGTGATGGGGATGCTCGGCTCAAAAAGTTAATGATCAAGTCCTCATGGGCCTGCTGGATAGATGAAAGCTCTCCGAGGATTTTCAGCCATTTCCAAGTAGTTCACAGCAGTGTTCTGCGCTTGCATCATAATGAGCTGACTTGCAGTCTCAGAACTGTTGATGCTGCACATAATTTATTGCCTTACAAGAAAACTGGGTTAGCCATTGTTATTGTTTTCTGTCAACTTGTTTCATTCGTGACATGCTTGAAAAAATCTTAATTCACAATCACTTTAATAAATGTCTTACATTTGTTTTTCTCTTCAGATTATTCTGCTCCATCAAGACATCAAGACACCTCAGGGCGCTTTCGCTGGACTCTAAGATACATCGGGTCAAAATCTGGTTGATGACTGTTAGCTCCTTTCTTCAAAAGTCACCTGCCCCTCTTCCAGTCCTCCTATAGCATGGCTAGATGGAGGTTGGGGTGCTTTGTTCCAGGCCAGATGTTTGCCATCCTGGTTACGCTATCAAGTTTATCCCTTGCACAAAGCAACGATTGTCCCCAGCTATGTGTGTGTGAGATCCGACCCTGGTTCACCCCGCAGTCCACCTACAGATATGCCACCACCGTGGACTGCAACGACCTGCACCTCACACGCATCCCTGGGAACCTCTCCAGTGACACTCAGGTTCTCTTGCTGCAAAGCAACTACATTGCCAGGACCAGTGAAGAGCTGGAGCAGCTTTTTAACCTAACAGAGTTGGATCTGTCTCAGAACAACTTCAGTAATATTTGGGATGTCGGCCTCACAAATATGTCGCAGCTCACGACGCTTCATTTGGAGGAGAACCAGATTGCAGAAATGCCTGATTACTGTCTGCGGGACCTCAGCAATCTGCAGGAGCTCTATATCAACCACAATCAGATCAATACCATTTCTGCCAAAGCTTTCTCTGGACTCCATAATTTGCTACGGCTCCACCTTAACTCCAATAAACTGAAGACCATTAACAGTCGGTGGTTTGAATCCACGCCCAATCTCGAGATCCTTATGATTGGGGAAAATCCCGTCGGTGGGATTGTGGATTTTAACTTCAAGCCTCTGGGAAATCTGAGAAGCCTGGTCCTGGCGGGTATGGATTTGACAGATATCCCCGGAAATGCCTTTGTGGGCCTTGACAACCTCGAAAGTCTCTCTTTTTACGACAATAGGTTAGTCAGAGTTCCTCAAAAAGCCCTTCAAAAACTACCCAACCTCAAATTCTTAGATCTGAACAAAAACCCAGTGCGTAAGATCGAGGAGGGTGATTTCAAGAACATGCTGAGGCTAAAGGAGCTGGGTATAAACAACATGGATGAGTTGATTTCGATAGACCGCCACGCTCTGGATAATCTTCCTGAGCTCACTAAGCTGGAGGCAACAAACAACCACAAGTTCTCTTACATCAGCAGTCACGCCTTCCGCGATGTCCCGGCCTTGGAGAGTTTAATGCTGAACAACAACGCGTTGAACTCCCTCTACCAGACCACGGTGGATTCTCTTCCCAACCTGCGTGAAATCAGCGTCCACACCAACCCCTTTCGTTGCGACTGCGTTATCCAATGGATGGCCGCCAACAAGACGACTGTCCGTTTCATGAAACCTTTATCCATGTTTTGCGCCACGCCGACAGAGCTCAGAGGTATCCACGTGCAAGATGTTCTACAGAGGGAAGCGGCGAACCAGTGCTTGCCGATCATCAGCCAGGAGACATTCCCCAATCAACTCGACGTCGACATCGGCGCTAGTATAGAACTGGACTGCAGAGCCGTGTCCCAACCCGGACCAGAGATCTACTGGGTGACACCGACGGGAGCCGAGGTCACGATAAACACCCCGTCTGATAAGTACAGCCTCGGCGGCGATGGGACATTGAGAATTTCCAATATTCGGGTGGGAGATTCCGGGAGGTACACCTGCGTGGCTCAGAATTCACAAGGAGCCGATACACGGGTGACGGCCATGCGGGTGAACGGCACTTTGCTGGACAGCACGCAGCTCATGAGCATGTTTGTCAAACAGACGGATTCCCACTCAATTCTGGTCTCTTGGAAGATCAACTCCAACGTCTTGACCTCTAACCTCAAGTGGTCGTCGGCCACCATGAAAATCGACAACCCGCACATCACGTACACTGCCAAGGTTCCCGTGGATGTCCACGAGTACAACCTCACTCATCTACTCCCCGCCACCGAGTACGAGGTCTGCCTCACCGTCTCCGACATCCACCGCCAAACGCAGAAGTCATGCGTGAACGTGACGACCAAACAAACGGCCTTCGCCGTGGAAGTTTCCGACCAGGCCACCAACGTAGCTCTGGCGGCGGTCATGGGCACGATGTTCGCCATCATCAGCTTGGCCTCCTTGAGCGTATATATCGCCAAGCGCTGGAAAAGGAAAAACTATCACCATTCCCTGAAAAAATACATGCAGAAAACCTCGTCCATACCGCTGAACGAGCTCTACCCGCCTCTTATCAACCTATGGGAGGCGGACGGAGACAAAGACAAAGAAGGTTCCTCGGAGAGCAAACCGAGCCAGGTGGACACGACACGGAGCTACTATATGTGGTGAAAGCAAAGCGCTCGCTTTTGGACAAACATGTCAGAAGCACATGACGCAAGATATGTGCATGTACAAGTAAAACTACCTTATATCTTTTTCGAGCTTTCTTTGGTCCCAGACATTTCCTGCTCCTTCGTTTCCCATTTTTTCAACTCCTGTCAATTTTGACAGACACTGGCAGCTTTCTTTGTCTTACTGAATGAAGTAGACACTTTTGTTTTATTTATAGTACACCTTTTGAGAACACAGCATGAGCGTTGTCACACATTCAATAGATGTGCTAAATCCACACGTTTGAACTTGTTTCTCAATAATGCAATCGTTCTTATGTAAATCGACTTCGATTTTGACTGTAGTGCACTGAAATCCATCTATGAAGTCCAAATGTAAGCAGACTAAGTACGCTGAGACTTGATATACTGTCTATTGTTAGCTCTTTCTATGTTGTATCAATGACCTCATTTACTTTTTGTACATTGATAATCACGTTTGATTCTGACTTTGTTTGCGGAGCAACTACCGTAAACCAGCAATAGAAAAATGAATGTTCTCAACTAGGTGAAACAATGTAAGGCTTTCTACATTTCCTGAATACTTTTTATCTTGCTAGAATATGTCTACAATCACTTGCTTATTGTTGTTTACACACATGTTGAAAAACAAATGAAATAAACATTTCTTTGATGTTATTCTTCAAATCATGATTTCAACCAATTCGTTACAATGGTTATATTGTATGTACGATATTTTATTCAACATGTAAGCTCATTGCTTACCTTGAATTTTTGGTAGTGGTGTAGAAGTCTCAATTTAGTTCCCCGGGATGATTCCCTCCACATCCTGAAAAATAGTTCACTGACATTTGCTCAATCGTTCGTAGATGTATTGAATTGAACACATAATATCGAATCACAATCCCACTGAATCAAACCGAGTCGAATCGTTCCCAATATGAAGATTTTCAAGTTTACAGGCGAGTGTCCGTGCCAGCATAGAGTGATGATGCTAAACCGTTATAAATTATTTTTAATGGGATCATTTAGTGCGCAGCCCACAACAGACCGTAAAGATCATCTCCATGGAGATGTGCTGGGCACGAACCCTACAAATCAAAGTGAGTAAAAGTGGAACGGAGTCATATTAGCAATGCTTAATTAGGTGATGACAGCAATGGCGGCTCCTCTCTGGTGTCTCCAGAGCGCAACATGTTTTGACTTCATTTCTCCCAAGGGCGAAATGTAAATGGTGCAATTCCAAACAGGTATTTACAGAAAAGCACAATGTGAACAAACATGACAACACAGCTTTCACCGCATAAAACATGTTTGCTCTGAATGACACCCAGCAGGATGCCGTCTCGGGTAGAGGAGACGGCATCCAGGAGGCTTTTCGTCAGGAAGACCTTCAGACCGCTATGTGTTCTGTCAGGTCTTTGAAATTCAAATGATGTCTTTCACTTTTAGGTCTCACCGATCGCTTTGAAAGTCCTCATGAAAGCAAAGCAACGGCGGCGACGCGACCGACATGAGCTGAACGAGAACAAAAAGATACGATGCCATTTCCCCCCCCCCCAAAATAGATGACAGCGCTAAGCTCAAAAGATGCAAACACATGATCAAGTATTCGGAAAAGAGATGTGACATTTTTTGTGCGACTGAAATAGATGAGTCGGACTATTTTTGTACGGATACTGTCATGTCTGATATATTATTTTTTTGCAGACTCGATTTTTATTTTTGAAGTGGGATATGAGAAAAAAGATGTCTCAATAAAATATAAATAGCTCACATACCATGTAGCAGCTGTAGTCAGTCCTGGCCCAATGGCAACGGTACATAATTGGGAGCTGAAAGTAGATCTACTCCCAATGAACCAAACCATACATGACTTTAAAAAGTTATTTGAGAAACCTTCTCAATCAATTTGATTTAATGTTCATGTAAGGCTTGGAAATGTATGAAAATTGAGTTGATAACCCTTACGTTATATTCATTTTGAATGGAGGCGCAACCATGTCAATTGTGCTGTCAAAGTGTGACGTGATTGAAGTTCATCTGGCACACGGGACTATTCGTTTGTGGTCCATTCGAAATTATTGCGTGCAAATGTCATAGCAATTATCCTCAATGGTGGTGTGGCTGTTCTGCAAAATATTTGACACGTGGCAGAAAGTATACGCCCAATCTTGAGGACAAAAATGAAACCTGGGACATTCCAGAATAAAAGCAATATCTTCTTCAATGATTCAGCACGTAAGAAATAAATGCAGTAAGCGATCAATTATTTACGTTGCGATTTATGCTGCGCGCCTCAGTTGGCGAGATGGAACATTCCGTTGAAGCGTCGTTTCCTTGTTTACTCACCATGAACAAGTGAAACTTGCATTGACAAACCGAGTGATCCAATACAACAAGTGTTTAAAAATAATAATCGAGCAGAGGACCACGTTCACCACACAGCTGAGCGACATCACGGTGGTTGTCAGATTGGAGACCAAGCGATGAATATTCTTTGTGGTTGTCATCATGATGACAACAACAAATAGAGAAGCTGTCTTATCAAGTTAGCTGTGCTCATTTAGGCATCTGTTACACTGGACATTTAATTAAGCTTGTGCTAGGATAGACAGACAGATAGCTAGATAGATAGATACCGTATTTTCCGCACTATAAGGCGCACCTAAAAACCTCAAATTTTCTCAAAAGCCGACAGTGCGTCTTATAATCCGGTGAGCCTTATATTTGGACCAATATTTAGCCACTACAGCAGGTGTGTCCAAATATATGGTTTTATATACGGACAAAGTTTTATAATGAGCCATTCATTGAAGGTGCGCCTTATAATCTGGTGCGCCTTATATATGGACAAAGTTTTAAAATGGGCCATTCATTGAAGGTGCGCCTATAATCCGGTGCGCCTTATAGTGCAGAAAATACGGTAGATAGATAGATAGATAGATAGATAGATAGATAGATAGATAGATAGATAGATAGATAGATAGATAGATAGATAGATAGATAGATAGATAGATCTGATTAAATTAAATAGATAGTTAATAATAATAATTAAATTGATCAAATAAATAAACAATAAACGGTGTCATGACCGTGAACGCCACACAGTCTCCACTGATAGTCACTGGCAAGTCCACCACCATTACCCTGGACTTGGTGGTTTTTAGGTACAGGTGGTTGGAGCCATACCACCTGGGGAAGCTCCCATCTGCACATGACAGAACTCTGTTGTACTGGAAGTCAGCAGTGTACAGGAAGGAACACCACTGTGTCGTTTTTGTATTTTACACTACTGACACCTTCTGGCTACTTTAGTGAAGCACACCTTCTAAAATGACAGCATGGATGTCAGTCAGTGTGCAACAAGCTCTCCGCTGCTGTTGCAGAGAAAATAACCTTCAAATAATCTGCTGGCCTAAACTATGTATATCAGAGGCAATGACGTATTTAGCACTTAAATTGTATTCATTTATTTCCAACAGTCAATTAGCCCCCTTTTAATCAAATTTAATCTGAGTTGCCATGGCAACATATTCTTCCTATAGGGCCTTCTTCTAAGGAAAAAAACAAGAGTGCTGGCAAATGATAGAGTATATCACTTAGTATACAGTCAAAGCAATATTAACAATGACTTTCGAAAATGAAATTGCAGTTGTTCAATGCCCTCCCAGGCTTAGAAGGGTAAGACTTGATAGTCCTGATTTATTTTATTGAGGGTTCCATTAATGATTCGGAAATTGGCAGGGACCTGCAGGAGTGTTGTAAAAATCAATGGCGCTGCGGTCTTTTGTCACATTGCTCCTGAAACCTGTCGTGATTTTGTATTGTATTGATTTGCATTTTGTTGGCTATAACTGAAGCTTCTAGAAGTAGGATTGCTTATGCAAGTGGGTATCTGCAGTTTCTGTGCTATCTGAGCCTCTCAAACATTGGAAGTGTTTACATTAGTGTTTTTAAATGTTTTCATGACAAAGGGCAAAGTGCATATTTGCAGTGCATTTTTGTTTTTATACTTCTATTAAAAAAAGAACGCAAAATACTGCAATCGTTTTGAAAGTAATTGCACAGTCATCCAAATGTTTGTGTTCATCTTAATTTATTGGCGCACCGTTCACAACATCACAAATTTGAACATTGCTATGAACTTAAGTCGTACACACAGAGGCTATAGAAGTGTACAATCAAATATGAACGCTTACAGTATATTGTACAAAATGCTGCATGTGGGTGATAATTCAATTAAAAGCTTTCTCCCCCCAAAAAAATCCTCAGAAAAGAATGATTAATATTCCTGCAGCTTCCTGAGAACCTGCGATCATCACCATCTCCCTCAGTTGGACTTACATGAACGCTACATTTGACCTTGAGTGCCTAGAAAGGCACCCTTATAAATAAAACGTATTATTATTTATAACATTGAGTTCTGCTGTATGAACGAACACATCGAGAGTATGTTCATGATTCTGCAAAAAATATTCTTCTCAGTCTTGACTGTTAAAGATTCAGGACTTCAATAAGATTTGAATTATGTTTCTAAACAGCGACAATAGAGGGCCAAACTACGACTTATTCACAGTGAATGAAGTTTGGCTTTTTAACCTTCATTTTAAGATTGTCTATTGCCGAGTTTAGACTGTTGTTCTGCTAGAAAGGTGGCAGATAAATGTGTGGAGTCTGTCAGGTTCTTGAGATTGATGAAAAGTGAACTGACCATGATTGGTTCTTCCTGCGTTGTTGCACGCCGATGAGATTTGTGGCCTCTGGAAAACAGGCCCGTCAACCTCTTGGGAAACTTGGCACTGAACAGCATGTAGATGCAAGGGTTGGCGCAGCTATTAAGGCTGGCTAGGAGCATCAAGATGGTGAAGGTTGGATCTGGTAACACGATGAAATTCGAAGGTGAGTGAACAACTACGAGATAATTAGCCTATATACAAAGCCACAGACTACATGTTCTTCTTGGCCTTACCTTCCATGGGCGCCTCTTGGTCCCACACAGACCACAGTTGCACGGTGAAGAAAGGCGTCCAGCAGATGATGTAGGTGAGCACAATGACCAGGGTCATTTTCACAGTTTTGGTCCTTGCCTTGGACAATCCAGCCCCGGCAGATATCACCACATTGCTTACGTCCTCTTCCAGAACGTACTGCGACTTGAGGCGAAGGTTGGAAGAGTACACGGCGTGACAAACGCGCACTTGGCACACAATCACGGCGAGAACGGGCAAGACGAAGATGACCAAAGTGGTCCACGTCACGTATGCTCTCAAGCCCCACGGAGTGACAAATATGGCCCAGCAGTCATACACGCCCGGAGCCACTTCGAGGCGGGAGAAAATGAACAGCTGCGGGATGCCGCCGAGAAAGGAGACGCACCAGGCGGCGCTTACGATCCCGTTCCAGCGTGCACGGTGCCGCCGAAAGGTGACCATGGGATGGCAGATTGCTTGATATCGGTCCACGGTCATTGCCACGATCATGTAAGTGGAGGCAAACATACCGACAACCTGCAGGTACTTCACTGCGCGGCACAGCACGTCTGGGCCCACAAAGCGGTCAGTAATGTCCCAGATGAGCTGCGGGCAAACTTGGAAAAAGACAACCACCAAGTCGGCGACGCACAGGTGGAAGACAAACACGCGCATCCTGGACAGCTGCTTCCTTGTCTTCCACAACACCAGCAAGAGTCCCGAGTTGAGGGCTCCAGCTGTGATGAAGATGATGGAGAGGAGCGCGACTTCCACTCGAGCCAAGCGCTCGTCCCGGGGCTCGTTTTCGTCAGGCTGCAGCTTCTCCGGAGGGAGCTCGGTGAGGTTGTCGCTGAGCCAATTCATAGTGGCATCACAGTGATGAGAGGTGACAAGCACCCCAGATGTCAATTGGATTATTTCTGCTCAGATCCAAGTGTTGCGCATTTTAAACGGTAGTGATGGAAGAGAACAACACATTTTCTCTCGTCTCTACGGGAGGGAGGAGGAGGAGGAGCTCCTCGACTGTCGACGTTTATGAATGGAGGACTTGCAAAGAATTTTTAATCAAAAAAAACCTTTGCGCCGACAACCAAACTGTGATTTTGCATTTGCAACTTTTGACACTGTGTTGTAAATGACTTCTCCAATAAAAAGACGTAAACTCACGTCTGATTCAATCCTGCAGTGAGAGGACTTTATATTCTGCCATAATGTTCACTTTTACTTTGGACAAATACTACAACGATGCCCATAAATCAATTTGGAAATGCAGATACAGTCATCACCATGTCCTCAAGGACACATTCCAATCTACAATACTTAAATATATACATCAAATAAACTGTCCCAACTCAAATATTTCTATCACATGATGGATAGAACATGTTTATAAATGCCAGACTATTTACAGGAGAAATAAATACTGGCTTGTGTCCAATATAAAGCCTGTCATCTTCCCAGAAAAAAAAAAAAAAACCTTTACATTGAAAATAACCTGTGCTTTCCACTTATACCATAAAAGTGATGAAACGTCAGACAAATATGCAAATGAAATGCGACAGCGCTAATGTATTCTCTGCACGGCGATTTTCATTGCGGCATTACCTTTTTGTTTTATGTTGGTGTCTAAAAGCTGCGCCATGGTCTCAATTTGAATGAAATTGCATTCATCAACGAGGGCGCATGCCCCTGCTAATGTGCATGTGCTATGTGCGCGGGTCCATTCAATACTTAACGCAAGCGCTATTACAAACTTGATTCCAGAGTCGAAACCGGTATTGACCGACACACGCATGCGCAGTTGGCATCAGGACTTCACGTAACTGAGAAGTTCATCTTTGTCCATCCGATAATGACTTTTCTTCCAGATGTCTCGCAACTTCTGTAAAGTTGCCCCTATCTCCTTACCCGTAATGACGCCCATTTTGCGGAGATCGTGTCCGCTGATGGGGAAGCGGGGGACGGTCCACGCGTTGAGCTCCGCGAGCAGCTTGTGCTCACCTTGATACTTGAGCAGCTCGCTCACTTTGCTTTGAGTGTCCAGTTCGCGAGACTGTCAAAACAGCGACGGCGTTACGTTAGTGAAATGCACTCGATGGGACACGAGTCAGAAAAAAGGCTGAGGAGGTTTTGGAGATGCCAGCATTCAGCCTGATGTTCGCAAGACTCCATCAGGAATCCCAAACATGTTGCGCAACATCACACTGCTATAATAACACTTGTTAGCTCAGCTCCAACTGTGCTTATTTAACATGCATAGCAAACTGCTACCGCACAACTGGAGCTGACACAAACATGGAGGAGAGAAAAAAAACAAAATCAATGACCCAACCAACTGAGAAACTTTGAAAATGAAACGTGGTGGCAATAGTGACCAAGCACTAATGAATTGAAATTGATTATTTGTCACATGTTCATGCCGACTCAACATCAGTGAGCCACAAAAAAGCCTGAAAAATAAGCACAAGATTCTTTTTTTTTTGTCACACAAGGCATATCAAGAAGATAAAACTTACATCGATGATGAAGTCGGTAAAGGTTTTGAGGCCATCTTGCTCGTCATCATTCTTGCGAAGATCCTGTCTGTATTTAACCAGAAACAGAGCCAGCGTCTTCTCTTCCTTGGACACCTTCAGTCGAAGGTCCATCTTCTCAACCTCCTCGGAGCGGCGGCAGAGAGCTGCGAGGATGGTCATCGGTTTGGGAGAGTGACCTTTGGTGTTCTGGCACACCCGCTTCATCTCCTCAACGCTGCCATCGGGAGGTAAACCTAAGGACAGACGGACGAACAGAGAGAGGCGTCTTGATTTCTTTTGATTTGAGAGACTTGCTGACGCCAAGCGGGCCTGGGAGCTCTTAAACACATTTGCCAACAGATCTGATTAAAGAATGGCGCTCTCAGAGCCCAAACAGATAATGCGTCGCTGAGAATCGATTCACTGCTCAGTCAGTCTATTATGCTCACAGACTACCAAGAAATGTTGTGCTCAATTGATTCCTCGTGTTCTGTTAAAAAGAAAAGGTGGTTTCCTGAAGTGCTCGTTCTAACAATTCTTCCTTGCACAGTCAAGCAGTATGGCTCCTTTCAGGCCAACACAAAATGAGTATTGTTGTCATAATTTTTGATTTCCTTGCTCCTAAAAACAAAACTTTTGGACAAGAGTCATTTTAAACAGATGGCATGGGGAGCCTCGTAGCGTTTGCGCTCAATTATTTTTTAATCGGGCATTAATTAGATTTTGCTTGGCCGTAATTCAAAAAGAATAAAATCCAATTACCCGCACACAAATTATAACACCCCATCATAAATAATATTTTGCAGTAGGGTTAATGATCCTCTCATTTCATTTCGATTGAGAACTGGAATGCGCTTTTGATAAAATACCAAGCAAATGGGCACAAACCAAGGTTTCAACTCAAGAAGCCATCTCACCCATGTAATGTGCTAGCCCCAAGCTGTACATCATCTCCAGCAGTTGAGCGGCATGCTGGCCAATCACAATCTTCTTCAGCTCCACCCAAATGCGCTCCCCTGAAATAGCCGCCAGCCCGCTTCCGTTGGCTCGTATGGCCTCCAGCGTCTCAGGCTTGTGTTCATCGGGCTTCAGGGCCACCTTGCCGTAAAATCTGTTGAGAATACAGACGAGCCCAAATTATTTCACACTTTTTAGTATCAAACCACCCAAATAAAAGAAAACCAGCCCACCTGAAATAACGCAGTATTCTTAAGTAGTCCTCTTGGATTCTTTGTTCCGCGCTGCCAACAAATCGGACCGTTCGGCTCTGGAGGTCATCATATCCTTTGAAATAGTCATACAACGTGCCATCCAGACCTGCAAAGGGACAATAGGTGTCAACAGAAACAAAACAATGTTGCTGAACTTCCACTCCAAGGATAAACAGTCAAGTTACCTAAAAACATGGAGTTGATCGTAAGGTCTCTTCTCTCTGCATCTTTCTGCCAATCGGTGGTGAACTCCACTTCGGCATGACGGCCATCAGTCTGAACATCCACCCGCAACGTTGTCACCTCAAAATTCTCATTGTGAAGCTTAAAAAGATCAACAAATGGACATAGTGTCATAAGAAACTCAAGTGTCGTGAGAGCATGATGACTGGGAAAATCCAACAATAAAAAAAATAAATGCAATTATGCACTTACATGAACTATTTAGTCTAGTTTTGCAGGCTATGAATGATTTCTTATTTTTTTGTCAACCAAGGCTTACCCTTGCTGTAATGGTCCCATGCTTCTCTCCTTTATTGTTAATCATCCTGATCCCGGCGTCTTGGAACATACGTTTCATCTCGTCAGGTGTCGCCGTGGTGGCAAAATCTACATCTTCAGGCTGCTTTCCTGACAACAGGTCCCGCACAGCACCTCCAGCTATTCTCAACTCATATTGGTTCTTCTTAAATGTTTCTGACAAAGTGAAAAACACAACGTTTTAGAGGATGGTGTCCCCGTGTGCCAATCCATCCATATATATAAAACCAGGGGTTTCAAACTTTTTTTTTTTCACGGTCTGCATTGTAGTCATAGCTTCTTTCGGGGGGCCATTATGACTGTCAACCCAAATAAATGTATGAGCACCTCATGTTATATACAATAAAAGCTACGAAACAGACAAATAACTCGTTTTCAAAATCAGACGAGTAAAAACTGGTCATATTAAAAAAAAAAAAAAGTGAAGACCATTTGCAATTCTAGTAATGACACACGGATTTGATGCACAATTTGTCTTTGCGGGCCAATAAAATGATGTGGCGGGGCGTATTTGGCCCCCGGCCCTTGAGTTTGACACCAGTATATTAAACCATTAGGTGCTAGTTCTACATTTTGAAGATTGATAAAAGATTGAATTGTTAACTGACAGTTTTTAATTTACAACCATTCAACGCAATGTGAGTGTCAAAGATTATTTCAAGTATTTCCGGGCACAATAATTTATTTTAGCATCCAAGCATTTAGAAAATTTTGGTAACCTAGCTGCAAGTAGCCCATTATGAGTGACTAAAGAGGCAAATATTGAAATCCTGACCTGCCAGTTCGTTCAGGCCATCGGTGAACAAAACCTTGAACTCGCTGCTCTTTAGTTGCATTGTGAAAAGACTCCTCCACGACAAGCACGTCCGACCAGGCACACTAAATCTCAATATTCTGCTCCACATCTGTGCAAAGACAATTATGGAGTGCATTCATGCCGCCGGCGTATAAAATACACCATTTTGTTACTCAAAACCTTCAAGAAACATAAAGCTTCGACATATATACGGAAAGCAAACCTGTCACCTGAACAGAGTATTAACGTCTCCGCCTAGTAGTTGCCATCACATTTCTGACAATGAGGTTAACCAGGAAGTTTCGTGAGGTCAAGTGATCACTGACCAATCGCAGGGCTTGCATGGAGCTCACGCAAACGCAATAATCTCGCGAGATCATGCCACGGTTTTATTTCCTTTTGCCTTGCTGTCAGATTAGTAGTGTTAAGCGTAAAATGGCAAAAGTAGAATTGACGCCGCTAAGACCGTGGGAGGATTTTTTCCCCGGTAGGGATAGATTCGCCAAACCGGACATGAAAGATATGGCTAGATGGAATAACAGAGTTGTTAGCAACTTGCTTTATTATCAGACTAATTATTTAGCAGTCGCTGTTAGTGTTTTTCTAATTGTCGGGTAAGTAGCGTTGCATCTGCTTAATCATGGAAGCAGTCGGCGTCCTCACCAATTCGTCTGTGTTTATTGTGTAACTCTGAAAATGCTTAGATTGAATGCAATGCCAGGTTTTTTGTGTGATGACAGCCACATGAAACCAATGCATATATTTTTTGTAGGCTTAACTGTCGTCATTTCCTTGACGACTGAGCTTCCTGCAGGACGCTATCACAGATTTCTAACGTGCATTATTTTTAGGTCGAGTCTTGCATAAGGATGCTATTAATGCGAATACACTGTCAGTAAATATCGGTGCAAATATAAATAACTATGAATTTGAGTGAAATGCACCACACTTGCATAGTTGGGATATAATGCAATAATCGAATCAATCTGATTTTCATCAGGAGTCTTTCTGACATTTTGTTTGTATGGGGCAAAGACGTGTCAACGTGTCAACATTCAGTGTCTTTAGTTGTGAACACCAAGATTGCACTTTGACACAGTTACCTCAACGTGTCATCATTCAGTGTCTTTAGTTGTGAACACCAAGATTGCACTTTGACACAGTTACCTCTAATCTTTAAACATTTTGTCAATTTTAGCACGTGATCAAAACTCAGTCCGTTTATGATCCGTAGCTTTGTTGTAATAACTCGCTTTCACCACTTGGTGGTGCTGACGACCAAATTAAAATCCACTTGTCAACCCATCAGAACTGAGCAGCTATGTCCTGTCCATGTGTCCTGCAGGTTGCTGAACCCCTTGGGAATGTTCACCGCCATAGCTGTGGTCTTAGGAGTCTTTCTGGTTTCAGTGTGGGCGGCAGATAACAGAAACGCCATCAGGAACTTCAAAAATCAGAACCCCTCAGCTTTCGTGATTGCTGTCATGGTGGCGAGCTGCATGTTAATAGCAATTCTGGGGAGCGTCATGGTGTTCATGACAGCCATCACTTTACCGCTCACATGTAAGTTACAAACAGCAATTTTGGATCAGTGGTTCCCAACCTTCACTCAGCCAAAGCCCAATTGGAAATGAGAAAAAAAATCTCACTGCACAACAAACAATAATGGATACACAGGTTCATTATGTAGCTTTTGTTGAGAATTACAACAATTTCCAAACTCTTACCCCTACAGTGATACTGGCCCATTCTTCTTTTCGCCTCCGCAACATGAAGAATAAACTGGAGAATAGAATTGAGTTCGCTGGCCTTAAAAGGTCACCAATGGGCATCTTCCTGGAGTCTCTGGGTCAGCAAGAGGAGAACATTCAAAAGATCCAGACCTTCCTTGAGGCCAGAATGAAGGAGTGACCGGACCGAGAAAGGACAACGCACTCCAGTTGAGCTGTTTACCAAAGATCTTGACTCCATTGTGTTTATTTGAACCGACCCCTTAAATCTGTCTTGTATTACTCAGTCACAGGCGTCAGCCTTGGCCGTTTTCCCTGAAGTCAAACTTTACTTCAAGGCACCAAAAATCCACATGGACACACGTCTTTGCCAAGATACTCTAAAGATGCTATTGTTTCAAGTATTTGTAATCCCACATCAAGTTTGCTTTAGTACTCTTGTGAATAGAACGTCAAATTCTTTGCAATAAAAGAGAAAGTACCTTCTTTGTCTGTAGCCACGATGAATGGAATACATGAGTCACATCACTGTGTCAACGTTCAAAAGTGAAGACTTCAAAAGCCTCCGAGGTCTTAAGTTAAATCCATCTGTATTCCTCGCACAGCCTTGAATCTTTCATCTTGACAGAGGCCTCGGGGTGACTGATTAGCTTGGGTGATGTTAATCGATGGGCTGCTCATAGCGCAGATCAGTGTGTGGTGAATTCTTATCACCCATCTCCAAATATCAGAGGAGCACCACGTCAGCTTCCCCATCACTAGTCCAGAAAGGCAATGTTAGTAACACAGAGCTCTAAAAAAGTGTTTAGCAAGGTTACCGACCTAGTGAAGGAAAATCAATTGGCTTCCTATCAAACTCCATTTTTTAGTCTCATTCAGGATTCTTGTTTAAATTTAAGACAACCATTCCATATGAGGGTTTACGTGAACCTGGTGAATTTGGTGTTCATAAAAATACCTTGAGAGGTTTTACGAAATGATCACAGCAACCATCAACTGCTGCAGCAGCTCTTCAGTATGACATCGTCCATATTGTGCAACTTGAGAAAGTCCTGGCTCAAGTAAAATCATGTCTCTGAGCACAGTGCAGGTTCTTGTTTTTGTTCCTACAGCTGCTCATGCCTCCTAGTAGCGCATGTGCACACTCGACAGGTGTCTCATACGCAAGAAAGTTCTGCACAACTCTCACAAATTAAAAGTCAACGCACACTTCGGTCCCTCAACAGGTTACACTGTACAACTCGGACGTGTTTTGATTGTACCTTCTTCATGGATTGAAGCACATAAGATGGCCTTGTTTGTGTAGTTGAGTGTCAGCCGGAACAGCCCGCTAGCGTCTGTCTGCAGCTGGTATGAATCAGTCCAGGCCTGGAGACAGCTGGATGCCAAACACGATCCCTGTCACTGCCTCTGGGTAAAAGCCAGGGAGCCGGGATTGTGCGAGACCTCCACCGAGAAGCGGAACACAAGCCAGTGGAGCTGCTGAATTGTGTCAATTCATTCACACTTGAAAATGTGTGTCAGTTTGGGAGTGAAATGAGGTGAAAGGTTAGAATCGGAATGGGGGGGAGGGAGGATCGAGTAGATTTCGGCCTAAAGGGAGGGTTTGGTTCAATAAGGACTAGCTTGTCGGAGGACAGAAGAGGTGGTTAAAGCCCAAAGTGGGTGTGGTGAGGTTTAAAGACTGGTTTGGTGGGTTTAGTGCTGAAGAACATAAGAAGGAAGGCTGGCAAAACAGCCGTGTGAAAAGAAGACAGCAATCAAAACACTGCTTTTGCAAGACAGCAGCAAGGCAAAACTTTATCTATGCTTCTGGTTGGAGAGGCTCACTCATTCACGTCACTGAAGCATTACTTTTCTTAAATGCAAAAAAAAGTAGTTTCACAGCTCCCCGGAGTCAAACAAGTGCAAGCGAATAAAGTGAGCAGATCCTTTTTGCATGTGGCACCACTAATCTAATGCTACAGTTTCCAAGGCCGTTTAATTAACTGAACCGAACATTTAATTAGCTAATTTAACAGCTTTAATCCTGCATCCCTCCTCCACTCATTAAATTTGTTTTGTGGATCCCTGTGTCCTATCAACCATACGACGACTTCAAACAAAATCTGATTTGTTTTATTCCAACGAGTGAAATTATACAAAATCCTAAGAACCAGCTTAACAAAATTTTTGCCATATATTACATGCTTTTCAAATCCACAAGATGCTCCACAAACAACCAGTGTATTAACAATAAAAACATGTAACATTCTCTCGAGAGAAATTACGAGCACCGGTCCATGAGTTCCAGCATGGAAGTATAAAAAAAGCCATTTTTCTGTTAGTTTCTTCTCTTCAATATTTGTAGTGTGGCAGTAATCTTTGTTAGATTTTGGGAGTAATACTGGTGTTAAAACACATGATTTAGTTTAATTTTACAGTAGGTAGTATACTTTAGAAACGTCATGGTCAGATGGAATAAAAACGGAAAGCGGTGTGGTGGTTAAAAGCATCCAGAAATAAAAAAAAGAAATAATAATCTGGTGGTTGTGCAGTGTTGCAGGTAAAGAGCCATCTTTGTCCGGTTGGCTGCTAAAGAGCTCCTTCATTTTTGATCAGGTTCTGTTCATCCTCATCTGGTCCTTCATTGGTTCTGTTCAAACATGTATGCGAGTAACATGAGAAGACGCGATAAAAAAGTTGTTCAGTGCGGCTCAGTGGAGACGCGACTCTGCTTAGTTTCAATGTCTTCAGAGCAAAACTGCGCACTTGAAGTCTGCTTTTCCACGGCAGCTTCGAGTGCCATTAATACAAACACAAGGTCCACTTGGCTTTTGCGTGTAAATTCCTTCATTCTTTGGCTCTCCTTGCTCAGAAAAAAACAGGTAAGTGCAGTCTAAGGCACCGGGACGCCTTTGTCATGCGGAAAACGATTAAATGACAGGCAGCTAAACTATTGTTCCTGTTGTTGAGCCTTCGTGCCAGTGTATCCGATCCTGCGGGTCCAGGCTGGTTTCCGAATGGTTGCTGATGTCCAATTGGTTGACATCTAGGTAAGATCTGAAATGATATCAAAAGGAAAAACACAATCAGAATGGAGCAGCTATTTATGTGATTAAAGAGCCTCTTTAACATTTAAAAGAATATTTCTTGTCATGGCATGATCATCCTGAAACATCTTGCAAAATAACACTCCTCCTGCAAGCTCGCTTCAAATTGGTCCAAATGCATCTGACAAAAAAAAAAAAAAAAATCCATTGCATGCTACAGGTATGAAAGGGCGACTCCAAACAAGTTCTAGCCGCAAGCGATCGATACCGGACTGCGTTATGGCCACTTAGCATGTTGCAGGCACGAAACACTTGAGATGACTCAAGTCGCGGTCAAACATTCTTACGCAGCGAAAAAAAAGCATATAGCGCACATAGACACAAACAGGTAGCGATGAAATCCAACAATGCTCAGGGGCCACATTTTCCTTCTGCCACTTGAGTGCTCCCTCACCACTACAACACACTCCGAAAACGAAAGGAGACATCAGTGAGGACTTGGGAGATGCCAGTCGGGTCACGTGACCCTGATAAGCATTAGTGATTAGTTCACATTTTTGTCTCTTATGATCTCCGAAAGGGAAGCAAATGTCCTGGTCAGAAGTTTGCGTACACCTCTGTGAAGCTTCACTAAAACCCTGCCACTAAAAATAAGGGAGGAATCTGCACGTGGGCAAAATGGTGAATGGCGGCACGTGAGCAGGGGGGGCCTCTGCTAAAAAGCATAGTGCAGAGGAATGTGATCGCTGAATGACAATACGTCAATCACAGAAAGACGTAAAGCACGTCGCGTGCCAAAGCCATGCAAGTTCAGTCTATGTGAATTAACATCATCGTGCGTGACATTGAGCAGTCAGTCAAACATCTCAGCTGCAAAGCTCACTTCAAAACATTGACAAGCAGCTAATGAGCAGAGTCTCGGAAGCAGCGAAGGTGCAGGCTCTGGCCGTGGATTAGATTGTCTACCTATTACGAGTACCTTTTGCGAGGTGCACCTTACTGGGCCTGTACCCTGCGGAGGTCTGAACCTCCTCTGGGCTGCAGATCACCAGCCAGGGGAGAAGGAAGAGGAGGGAAGGCAGGAGGGGGAAAATGAAGAGGAAGGTCTTGTGGAAGAAAAAACACAGCGTCCCCGACCATCAAGGCTGTGCCGAGAAATAGTAAAACGCTGTCAAGAGTCACATCTATGTGAAAGCCAGCCCAGTGGACTCCAAAGAGGAGATGCAAGGGATTAGGGGGTGGAGGGGTTATGTTTTTAAAATGGTGCAGTAAAAAAAAGTGCATAATAATTAATATTATAATAATACATTTTGTAATCTATAATAATAAGAGATACATTTAGCTTCTTACCTGCTGTGGGTTGGGCGGGCAAAGGGAGCTGTGGTGTAGTTGTAGGTCTGCGGCATCTGCTTGGGCATGTCACAATCGACTCGTCCGTGACCCCCGATATGGCCGTGCCAGTTTCCATTGGAGGAGGCTGAGAACGTTGGAGAATGTTAATTCTGAACTCCCCGCGTGTCAA
Source organism: Syngnathus scovelli (assembly GCF_024217435.2). NCBI lineage: Eukaryota > Metazoa > Chordata > Actinopteri > Syngnathiformes > Syngnathidae > Syngnathus > Syngnathus scovelli. The sequence continues at coordinate 3,651,375 of NC_090857.1, read as the reverse complement.
CGCAGGATTAAGACTCGTCTAACCTGATGAGTAGGAGAGGCTCCTGTTGCTGTGGCTGAGCGGTGCACCCATGGTTTGGTAGCTCACACTGTGTTGGTCGTATTCGGAGCCGTAAGCGGCCTGCTTGTAGGCCGTGTTGCGATGGTACCAGCCTCTCAAGTGCTCGGCCACAACCGCCTTCTTAAAGTTCCTGGAGATCTGCTCTTCGCCGCGGGGAGCTGGGCGGTTCCTGGGCGGCCGAAGCGTGGCGTACACGTTCTGCGACGTGCCGTCTAGCTCGTCGTTGCCGTAGCGATCGTGCATATCGCGGGGACGATAGGCAGCGTGGGGAGGATGGAACGGAGGATTGACGCTGTAGTGTCCCTCCGTCTCATTGTCGTACATATAGACGCCGTTAGGGTAAATCTCCGGCTCCGCGTGGTTAGGATATCCCGTGATGTAGAAGGTCGTTGTGGTGGGTCGAGCGCGGCGCTGGTAGGCGTGACTGTGGACATCGGGCTGCGCCAAATTGGGCATGCTACCCGTGTTGGCGTAAATATCTTTCCTGTGGCGGCCACGCACTCTCCGTCGGTGGTTGGGGTTGCCGGGGGCCGTGTACTCCACGCTGGACTGGCTGGTGTAGGACGAGCCGTCGTCGAGTACCTCGGTGCTGTTGCTGCGTCGGGGCGGGGACAAGGTGAACGCGGGCACGCGTGCTTCGGGCTCTAGCGCGAATTTCGACTGTGACTCCAGACTCCCGCTGCGTTGGCGAAAAAGCTGCGGCGCGTCCTCTGATCTGAATGCGACACATACATAAATCGAGTCAAACTTCGTGTAACCAAAATGCATGTTTGGAGATGTTCAACACGACATACTTGAGTTGGGTGCTGCTGTAAGCGTTGCGCGTGAGCAGCGGCGTGGGAGGCATACTGCGGGCGTCGCGAGGTTCTCTGGAACCTGATTTGTACGGACTGTTGTGGTTCGTGAAGGCATCGTGGTGACTGCGGTAAAGTGGTTCCTGAATTTCAGCGTAATTCGATCTGGAACACAGACAAGAATTAAATTTCAGTTCAATATCGGGGATATCTTCTTTTCAGACTGGCCGGCCGATGGAAGAAAAACAAAAACGCCACTTTAACATTCGGCCCCTCCTCTTTGCAACCATACAGGGATCGGCGCTTGTTCCCTCACAGGCATCGACAAGTTTTTTTTCCATTCTATTTTTAAAACTGGTGGATTTGGGTTGATAAAGGGGGAATTTTTCAAAGGATGGCTTGAGGCAATTGGCAGGAATGCAGATCTGGAGCTGCTTCACAGGTCTCCACAAGCTCCACACCACACAGAAAAAAAACATTAACACAGGTGACGGGGCGGTTGCTAAATACCTTCCGTCTGTGTGTTGGTCATTAGCCGAAACTCGTCGCTCATTGCCGGAGTAGACACTGAGTGTCTCTGCGTGGTGGGATCTCGGGGAGCACTGGAGCGAACTTGAGCGCTGCCTGTGGGCGCTGAGCTCGTCATCTGCGAGGAAAGACAGGCTTACTTGATGTCTATTACAGAAATGGACGTGAACACTAATTAAAACGGGCCCTACCTTCATCCAGCGTGAAGCTGTCAGACTGAGAGCTGATGTCTGATGGGTTGACATCGTCTGAAAACGATAATAAGGAAATGACTCAGAAAATGATTCATGTTGACATGCAAAAGAAGGCTCCGATGCTGCGTGTGTGACTTATTTATGACACCTGCTAAGATCAGCGAAGCTCTTTGGGTGGGATTCTTTCCTTTCCAGATCCTGTAGGCGTTGATCTCCCCTTCGATCTCCTCCAGTTTTCTCATCGCGTCCAAGCAGTTATTCTTTCTCTTTTTCTTCACTGTCTTACTCAGATCCATCTCATTGGTTAACTTCATGGCTGCTTCCACGAACTTCTGCTGCAAGGCGAATCTCCTTTCCAGATTCCTCAAATGAGGGTCCTACAGGAAAACACACAAATGAGTTATTCATTCATTCACCTACCTAAAATGATTCTTATTTTGTCGAGCAGAAGGAATCCTCAAATGACTGCAAAACAAAACATTGGTCTTACCTCATCGTAGGGGAAAAGGTCGTCAAGCTTGAATGCTGCACCAACACGTCTTCGAACTTGAGGAGTCTTTTCGCCAGAAACCAACGGATAGTCTTTTGGTAATTTGCCGGTAATTTCCTGAAAGTGAGAACAATCACGTTATTTTCCAATTTGGATGCTCTCCATCTTCCACCACAATATTTCATTGCTGAGCCATGTGGATCTTGGAGATGACCCCTGCTTTACAGAAATTAGAAAATAAAAGATTGACAGACTAACCGCTTCTCGCACGCAGATCTTCTTCAGTTCCTCAATTTTCTGTTTCAGTGCGTCCTGAAGTTTTTTCTCTTTTGTTTTCAACTCGCTAATCTTTTCTTTCCTCTGCTCATCGCCGACGTCAGAGTCGGCAGAACCTGTCAGAACATGTGAGATGATGACTAAAGTGGATGAGCACCCGAGGAGCAGGACAGATGAAGCTGCCACGTACCGGCTGAGATGAGGCTTCCACTACTTGCCATGATGAGCTGATCTTTGCTTGCAGGACCTGGAAATTTACTGATCCGCTGGGTGCTGATTTCTGTGAGATCTACAGCGATGTCTCCCGAGCTTCTTGTTGTGCTCATATTTGACTACGTGGAGAAAATAGACAATATTTTTTGAAACGAAAAGAGAAATTAAGGAGGGATTGAGAGCTTTTGGATTTTTGGAATTGGATGAATGTGCAAAAATCGGGCTGTCCTATTTGCATGCTGAATAAATCTGCTTCTCCCTCAACAATCAGGTTAGGCAATCTATTCCTGTCCGAACACGTGCGCCATCCGCCTTTGAAACGCAAAACAGGTTTCCTACACACAACATTGTGAATTTAAAATAATGAGACTTGGAGAACTAGAAATGAATAAAATCTAAATCTCCCGGTTTCACGTTTTTTTTTTCTTTGATGTATCTCTATTGCATCCACCTTCATGGTGTCTTAGCTCAGCAAATGTCCTCCAGAAAGCACAAACACGAAAAAAAAAACACGTGCTTTGCATCCTTGGGTAATTGGACGACTAAAAAAACCCCACAATTCCCTTTTGCCATGTTGTTATTATTTCTGCCTTTTGTGTATTCCAAGCTTGACTCTGCACATTATACGAAGGCTGTGTGATTCCTTACGAGCTTCATTACGACCGGCGTCGTAAAAAAGACAATTCTACTGATTCACCACTCAGACTGAGAAATAAAACGTTCCCTCTGCATAGTAAACAGTTCTTGCGCATCAACAGTTCCAAGTACCTGACCCTCTGGTTATCTAAAAATCCTCTTCCACCATTAAGCTCAAGTGCAGACCACATAAAAATATCCAACATGGGAGCCATTTCTTTTCAAACTACTATATATGTACTCGTGGGCAAAACTGCTGGTGAGTAAAGATAAAATGCATAATAAAAGGGGGAGAAAACGAAACTGGAGCTTTAAGGCGGGGCACGTCGGCTTTATATTCACCGAGGCGAAAATGAAACATAGCAAGGAAAGAACATGGCTGTCATTTGTCAATGAATATCAAATAAGCGGGTGTTGAAATATGATCGGGGGATTCTAAGAAGCAAATACTCACTCGACTTTGCTTTCGGTCCAGATAGAACTGGTGTTGGCTGATGGCCATCGCCCAGATAGTTTTAATTAGAGAATGACTGGCATACCAGGAGTGAATGACAAGGCCAGATTGTCCAAAGGTCCGCTTGTTCACCGTTTGACTGTTGAAGACAAAAACCTTTATACACTCATTGCAGTTCCCCAACATGGCCAGCAAAAAAATAAGCCCACAGAATATGATAGAATTCTCCAGGGACAAAGGCAAAGCTTCAAAATCCAACCAAAATCTCTGCATTTTGAAGCCAGCCAGTTGTTTTTATTTAAAGCTCCGGTGCTGGGAAGCAACACATCGAAGATAACGTCAAGTGTCCCACTAACAGCAGGAGAGTGCTCGCTTCAACTTTCAGCCGGGAACAAGGCGCCCTAAATTGACCATTGTCGACAAGATGCAAGGTGTAGGAGAAGGACATCCATGACAATAGTGAAAGCTGCGGCTATAAAAAGACATCACAGCCCAAACAAAAAGATCCTTAAAGGTTGCTTCACTGACCTGTGGGGGTCGTTTACTTCCACGGCAAATTTCTTCTCTCGGAAATATAAATTCTCTAACTGCTTCCACGAGAACAACTGCAGAGAGCGAGAAAAAGATTGCTTACAATGAGATTTGTCAGTGTCATTGAGTGAGTACATACGGACCAATCAAAATTGGTTAAAATCTTAAGTTTGGCTCAAAAAACATTTCTCAAGAGTTCAACCACAGGTAATTCTCGGGACGTTGAGCACTGTAGACTAGCAGAAAACACATGATCAGAAATGACATGGATTTTGTTCAGAAAATCAAGATTTGGGATTGATGAATCAAAGACAGACAAAAAAAAAAAAAAATCAGGATAAAGAATCTTGTTCCGGTCTTGCGGCTATATAATAGGTGTGAACGTTTTGCCAGGAAGATTCAGGTAGACCGCAGCAATCATATTGTGCTATTGCACGACTGCTGTCTGAGATTTGCTATTTGATCCATTTTTTTAACTATAATCCCTCAAAAGAATTTTGTTGCACATCAAACAGTGAACCAAAGCCAACGGCTCAAAGGTGTCAGCATTCAGGACACAGGAGAAACTATGTCTCAGGTAGGGGGAAAGAAAAAAAAAAGCAAAACACAAGCTCCTCTGCAATTTCAACATTCTTAAAGATATTTCAAAAACAGAAAAATGGACGTGATCAAGTCTTACCTTGAAGTTTGATTTGACTTCTCCCTGCTATATTCCTGATCCTACTGATTTTGAGCTTCCCACAGGGCTTGAGCTTCCTTGAACAATGCCCTTTCTTGTGTGCTCTGCGGGAACTAGATAGGTGTTGCAAGAGTTTCAGCTGAGCCACACCCCTTTCACCACCCCCGTCCTCTGACATCAGAGACACCTCACCCTCGCGCCACTCTGAGCTTGTTCCCTCTCTCTCTCTCTCTCTAACGCGCCTACACAGCCCGATTTCCTTTTAGCCAAACCAGACAAACAGGTTGTATTTATGTCAATAAATAAAGTACCAAATAGATTCATTGATAGAGAGACAAAAAAAGAAAAGGGTACACATACATATATGAGGATGAGTTGAGTCAAAAAAAAGTTCCAGGACTGGTGTGGTTAGATTTTTTGGGATATAAGCTACTAGTTTTCCTCTTGCACTGGAGTATGCAACTGTGATTTCAGCATTATTTTTCTCTTTTCCCTGAACCAACACTTCCACATTTGTACAATAGGTGGTCGAAATATTATTGATTGGAGTAATGTCAAGGTTTTACCTGCAATCAAAACTTTGAGAGAGTTTACACATGCGGTAGCTCATATGGAGTACAAAAAAAAAACAAAAACAAAAAGAAACAGTTCACAGACTGCATCTGAGGCCACTGCCAAAATATGTTTGGGATGTGACACACCTCGAGCTTTGCAACAAGTGTGAGAATTTTCTTGCAGATCCCTTTCACTGCTACAGAAGTTTTACAGAGTTGGTAGACTACAAAACAAATTGCTGATTTCTTTCATGCTGTTGTAATGTTATCCTGAAGCATTGAGTGAATAAAGAGTGTTTAAGTCAACATTGTTGTCATATCTCGCATTTCAGATGGAGATGCCTGTGGTTTTAGTATATTCTGATCCTGTCTGAGGTTTCAGTCAGGATCACAATCAATAACAACCATAATCCAGGCACGTGGGACTACGAGTAACCGGCCCAAAAAATAAAACTCTTGAACGGCATACAAAAATAAAGCTCAGTTTGCTCTACCCCTTGGAAATTGTGTCACGTATTTCCACATGACACATCAAGTGACATTATACAAATATTCACTGTAAAAGAAATGAGGAAATTGATCTTTCTATTCTGGGCCTTACTTTCGACGGAATATGATTCATAAATCTTAACCATCATTCATTATTTTTATTTTAATAAATCATGCTGCTCACTTTCGGTAGAACGTGATTCAGAAATAATAATAATAGATTAGTAATAGATTCACCCAAAATAGACACTCAAATAAATTTAAACTCATAGTAACAACAGAATCTACATCTCTTGCAGTTTACCTTCAAAATCACAAGAAATGCCAAATTCATTCTTCAAAAGCAGCCGACTCGCAAGGATTATGAATGTCAACAAATATTCAACTGTGGTTTTGAAAAACCACTCCGTATTCCCCCAACAGCAGGAAACTGTGAAGGTATGTTCCCTTATCACCCACGAGCACCTCTGGCTGAGTCCCAACGCAAGGCCTAGAGGCCCGTCCGCTCCCTATAGAACACAAATACCACACACGTGACACTGACGGACGGCTCATTGCTGTTTTGGGAACCTGCGTTACAACAGATCCTGCAGCGTCAACAGTTTTCAACTTTTTTTGTGCATATGAAAGGCCAACGCAGCCATGTTCAAATCCCAAAGGTGGTGGTGGGGGGGGGTTGGCTTAAAAGAAATCACATTTTCCCTTGAAATAGGTACTTGTAAGCCCACTAAAGAGATCTTAGTATAAAAAAAAGCAGTTTTACTCAATGACACTCAACAAGCACATAATTATTATTATTTTTCCCCCCTTTTCCTTATTTATCTTAACCTTGACTCAACAGCACCAAACCCGATAATGTCGTTCCCACCAACTCTGCTTTCTCTTGACTGGCATGGGAATGGGGATTTTAATGATGCTTATTTACACATTGAATGGATCATTAACTATGTCAAGGCTAACAAAATCAAAGGTTCATAAGGAAGTGTTGTGATTTAAAAAAAAAAAAAAAGTTGAACTCAATAACTTTGGTAATGAACAGTGTAACACTTGCCTACATTTTGGAATGTTCACATAGTATACATAAAAGCAAATACCTTTCTTGGTTTCAGCTTGTCTTGTAAGTCGTACTGGCCAACACCTTTGTAGCTGACACCGAGCCACCAAGGTAATCCCTGCTTGTCCTGTAGCAAAGTCAAAATTTTTATAGTTGATACAATCTAACTAAACCTCAAGTCCATTGGATTTAGCAAGATACATCTAAACAAAGCAGACTTTTAAAATATAATTTTCTGTTTCCAACACTAACATCAAACACTCTTGTACGTTAATGAGGATTTGAAGTTCCTCCATGAGGAGCGGTGAGTTTTACTGAAGCCACTGATGTTACCTTTACTGGATAATAATGGACTCCGTATGTTGGCAGTGACTCAACCAGGGTCAGATACCTTTAAAGCGAGAGAGAGAGAGAGAGAGAGGAGCAGATTAGAAGGACCACCCTCACTTGTACTCCATCACTGCCAACCTGTGGCCTTTGTACAGCCGGCAGAGTTAAGTGGCAATTCATTTACAGTGGGAAGCGGATCGATTTGCTTCCCGCTGTAAAAACAGAAGATGGGAGAATCCATTGATTGATTCAAGGGCACAAAACCTCACTTTGTAAATGACCCCGAGGGATTGTTTTGGATTTCAACAGAACGGAACTCGTGCTTTATTGGCTGTTGACCATGAGCACCTCCTATGATGTCACATTCTGGCCCATCATTACTCAAAATTCACAAACTCTAAATAAGTGTATTCATAAAACATTAACTCCTGATACTTACTTCACAATGGCCTGTCCTCTGGTCAGCCCCTTCAATTTCTTGTAATGTTCAATCACTTTGTCCTCACTATAATGAAATAAACAATATTTACAAATCATCTCAAGACATTTTGGCGGCAAGGAATATAGATACTGCTTAGACAACTAACCAGTAAGTGAGAGACGGGTGTTTCCTGAGAACTTGGGTGGGCAGAACTGGGAGATGCTTTAGGTTTGATTTGGCTGTTTCAGTACTGTATACATCGATAAAAAAAAAAAGAGAAAATAATTGTTAATGCCATCAAAACACGAGTCCTCTTTGAGGTACTTTAAATAAGAATCGAGTTTTTCATTTACTATTTATAGGAAGGGCAGGCAAATTCACATTTATGGTACTGAGTCATCAATTCCAAGCGATGGTGCCTCCAAAAATCACAAACTCGTCTTGTCACGTCGTTTCTACATTTTAAGCATTTGTAGACGGACGCTAGATATCGTATTTGTGCCTCCAACTGAATTCAAGTTCATGTTTAATGATTGATAGCAACAATAATAATTAAGGTGATGATCCGTTTCATCTCTTATCTTCCGTACAGAGAGTAAACTTGAGCTTAACTGATGTCCTGCCAAACGTAATAGCTAGCTATAGCACAAGGGGGGGTCTTTTATATATTAAATGCAATTACTCAAGCTATTTCAAAACATAATATTGTCGGTTAACTCCAGCCCATTGATTTACCGCACCTTCGCTTAGTAGTCAATCAACCATGAAAGATTTAACGGCCATAGTCGCAAGATCCTTGCCAAAAGTGTCAGACTCTTGTGAGAAATACACAGACCGGCCATGTTATCTGCTCAGACAAATGGCGGCACGTCGGTGTCTATCTTACGACGTCATGTCGGAGATAACAAACACCGTTGAGCCGAACAAAAACGCAACGAGCTTGGCTTGGCAGGCCGGTCCACCGAGCACCTAAACAGAAGCCGCAGACATCCGGCACACTATACTGCATTGTTTCGAAGGTTAGGTTGAAGTCAGTGGGCTATCCATGCATACCACTTCAAAAATGGAACTAATCCTATAACGCAATAGGAAAATAAAAGGATTGGCTTTATAGCGCAAATGCCATTTGGCCTTGAACTGCCTTCAATAATTGTCAATTTCAGTCTATTCTCATAAGTATAATTGGGGACAGATATATATAGTGATCCAGTTATGTGAACTCGCTTACGAATGAAAAAATAAGGGTGAGCCTTAGCAGGGGGTGGAGGTGCACGCCGCTTCCCCCTCGGTTGACTGGCTTTTGCTGCCACGGCACTTTGCGTACATTTTATGAGGAGCTGGTGCCTGATGTTGTCGGGGTGATCTACTCCACAGCCACATTGCCCTGTCAGCAATCTGGAATTCATTACTACGTCTGTTATCTCCCTGCAGTGTGGGGCCAATTCCTGCAGCCAAGCCCAGCCCAGCCCTGAATGTTTTCACCAAGAATTATTATAATACTGTAAAACCTGATGGGGAATTAATTCAAGTCTCAGCTAGGGGTTGGCCACAACATGACATGAAGTTGTCCACCATTGGACAGTGGCCCTTGCTCATCCCTCTTAAGGCAGCTAACTGTTGGAGGAGGAGGAGGTCTCCGGCTAATCTCACTGCTACAGGGCCCTTTGCTGATACAGCGTAGAGGAGGCCCATTTGTACTTAAGGGATTTACTGAGCCTCTTCATGAAAAGAAGCAGAAACAAAGGAGTCCATTGACAGGAAAGAGAAATATTGTCGTGTGACAATGAGGGATCACCATTGTGATAACAACACCGTCATCTAATTTAAATCCCATGTCCAACTGAGACAAGTTTATGATATAGAGCTTTGCCTCACCATTTTCTTATTGTAATTTAATAAGTGAGGTACTTTTCACAAATATTGGCAATACTATATGTATATCATTCAAATAAACTTGCAAAAACATATTGCTAGTTATTGTGAACAAACAACAGTTACAACGGTTTGACATAAGAGGATGAGAATTGGACTGCAGTAAAAAAATAAAAAGATAATAATCAGGACTGTTTATTGCCTTGTGCACGTATCCACACCTCATTTCTTAGAGAGCACAAGTTTTTGTGTCACCAACAACGACAGAGGCCATTTTGAAGGGAAATCATTTGGACAATGCACTTGTTCTGCAGATCAGCCACACACTGCTGAGTGGCGTTTACCGTTCACCGCCGATGAATGCCGTCCATTCCTATGCCTGGCACAATGAAACAACATACCTTATCAGCAGGTCGAGCCTCTGAGGCCCACTAAGTTTATCTCCCGCTGGTGGACAGATTATGAAGGCAATCTCTAAACAGTCTCTCCCTCCCTCTTTTTCTCACCCTCTCTCTCTCATCCAAATGAATATGTATCTCCACACAAAGCAAGAATTTAAATATCGTGCAATTACAATGAAAGTAAGCCTGCATTTAGACAATCCAAATATTTTTAGCTCAATCTGGATTCCAGAAGGCAAGTTCCATGCCACAAAGCCAATTCAAGCTAATCATTAACTGAGGGAAGTATCAAGAAAGGATCCGAGCTGGTTGAACATTATCTACTGTAAAGCAGTCATTACACCGACCAAAAAAACAAACCTCAAATCTAACACAAACCCTGGTTCCGGACTTTGATTTCAATGGGTACACTTGCCAGCAGACTATTGTGTACTGTGCTATCGACTGTCACTGTTGATGAACTGCGTTGGAAACTCTATTGTGGAAACTTTTACAAACGAATGAGATCTAATACAAAAACAATACATTTTGCATAAAAAGCAACACTCAGTCTGCATTAGTATTTGCTCTCTTTATATTATAGTTGCACCCTGTAATGTGCCGTGAGAGTAAAAAACATGCATTGGTGCAATCCCCATGCATTTACTTCTAATGCATTTGGAAAATCCGCACATGTGCTTTTTCAGACGTATTTCACATTTAAAGTATAAAATGGCCTTACCATGTGTAATCGCCGCTGACCTCCTTAAAAAAAAAAAAAAAAAAAAGACAAATAATCAGGTAAGTAAGAGCATTATAACAAACTCCTGCGCTTCTTCACAGCAGATGGTGGATCCTACATTTCAAAAGCTAGTTAAGTAGATTCTAATGGAATCTATTTTTGAGCTTCTGTTATTTGCAATGTGCAGTATTTAAATTAAACAATAATAAAAATACTGCATTTCTTGCACCAGTTTTGCCACAAAAGACAAACACATTTCAAATGCCGCCCGGGCCACCCTTCACACCGTGATTTCAACTAATGATTAAGTAAAAACAGCAGTTCTTTCTTACTTGTAATGCGAATGCAGCCAACTTGAAAATGTGTTCGCTCTCCACTTCGATGTCCTCCTGTTTTGTTGTTGAAAAGACGATTATTAAATGTTAAACGAGATCGTTTCTACGCGCGACCACAAAGTGCAGCCAAACACATAACGGTACCTCGGTCCTCTCGCTACCGACTGAACCATTAATAACACACATACAAAGGCTGTGTTTAAAACAGCAGATGGGCACGTAATAACGGTTATTCAGCCTACACTTAAGGTGGTGGCTTTTATTAACAAGGTAACATATTCGGGTGCAGGATAATTTCAATAGAGCGGCTAACACGAAGACTAAACCCCCACAGTGAAGTGGTACAGTCCGAGCAGGTTCAACAGTCTCCGTCTCCCATGGCGACCAGTATGCTCCCCTCCCCATCCCCTCCTCCCGCCCCCATCGTAAAGTTTTCGACCGTTTGTTGCATTCACGTGCCCCTCGGATTTCTCTACTCTACCCCTCCCTGATTATATACAACGTGGGAGAAATTCAGTTTATGAGAATATATGTTTAGTAATATATGAATAGAACGCATTGTTGCTTTTACATTTTTTTACATTAAATATACGTTCTCCTTTGCGTGCAACATCATAACACTTACATTAAACACCAGGGATTTTGCATTCAAGAAGAACAGCTCCACAGTCGTGTTTTCTTTTAAAAAGGTGATCTTCTCAATGTAAAATCTGTAAAGAGTTTACTTGGAGTTACATCAAGTATCAAGTCAAGTATAATTTGCACGCATTCCATGCAACCTCGAGGCGTTGACACAGTTACACGACTGCCACCTGCTGGTCTACAGCCGTCTTAAATTTGAGGTGCTGTCACTATGCCATAAAAATGTCAACACGTTCTGCTTGGAAAAAAATAGCCGTTTCCACAAGTCTACTCACCTCACTAAGAATTTGATTTCCAGTGCATCTGAAGTCTTAGAAAAGTCATGATCAAGGACTTTTCGGTCAAGCTGAAGCCAGTTATTCTGACCACTAAAAGTGATACAAAAAATAAATTGCATGGTTCAGGAGTAATTAAAATTGTCTTGCAATAACAAGATTCTTTTTTTTTTTATGTTCAATGTTGAAAAAATTACGTACGTGTCATCTATGAAGCAAAGGCCAAAGTATTCCTTCTCCTTCAGGTTAAAATGGGATGCCACCAAATCTAGCAGGTCTCGTGATAAAAGCTTTGGCTGGTAAAAAAAAGTAGAATTTTTTTATTTTAGATTATTTCTTAGATTATAACTATACTATAGAAGTCACAAGGTGCCTCATTGTTATATGGTTAAACTACAACAAAAACAAACAAAAACAAACAAAAAATTCATGAACCCTTAGAATCATCATCACTCCCCCTACCCTAACTATGACCCGTAGGCTCATCTGTCAAATTTAGAGAAAGATCCAGTTCTGTACCTGAACCAGCAGCTCCAACTTCCGACCGTCAAGTAGGTGTACCCGGCACTGACGCCCCTCAGTCATCTATAGGATGAAAAAAACATTTAGACAGGTCATCTTTTGCCTTTATTGCACAACACATCTCCAGCATCACCCGTGGCCATTTACAAAAACACCATGCTTGCACTTACAGTCTGGAGTGAAATTGTATTTTGACTTTTTGTGAAGATGTAACAGTGATTCACCTCAGTGTCATGTTTGCCTTTGTTTTGACTGAATAGCGAATCGATCATTGAAATAAAAATACTGCACACCAAATTCCAAAACGCATTTGCTCTGGATCTATTAACCAAGAAGCTGCCATACCTGGTAGCCATGTCCAATCCTAAACCAGGCCACAAGAAAGTGTTGGCATGGCAACAGCGCCCGGTTGTACCACTTCCTCAAGGTCTCATGTGCCACGGTCCAAAGGAGCTGGCTGCTCGAGGCCACTACGTCCTCTATCCCACGAATCATGCGCATAGCCATGACCTTGCGAATCGGATCGATTCCTACTTCAGATGGCGACACCTCACAGAAGCAGGAGGAACAATGTCCTTGCACGTCGCTGGAGTTAGTTCAACTCAAAGCGCTGTAAAGCCATAAAAGCTGCTATTTGGAGGCACAAGTGCGCATTGTGTACTGTCAGGCCTGTTGACGTCATGTCGCTGGGAGTCATCACCTTTGAGAGCAGCCCGTATCAGGCAAAGAGTGATGCTCTCAAGCACTATTGAAGGGCTTGATAAATAATCAATAGACTCGAATTAGAATCAGTGACAACATCATAAAGACATTTGCACGATATAATTTTTTTTTTTTTTAGCATTGACCTCATTCTCTTATCGTGTTATTTAATTGGGCCATTTTAATGCCACCAAAAAAGTAAACAGACTTTGAGTTAGTCTAGGATGTGGGAGCAATTTCCTGAAAAGTCCAGACATCCCCGCCCAGTACATTCTGCAGGAGTGTTAAAAATAATTGGCTCAGTTCGGATCAGCCAGGGTGGTAGAACTGACACGGCACATTTGAAAGTGGAACGGCGGTTTGAAACATTAGGCAAGCTTTTGATGTTAAACTTTGGAATGTGAAAGTGCTGGCGAGTTATTAGCAGATGTTTGCGTGTGTACAGATGTGAGTAATAAACAAATGTGCACACGTAGCACACTTGACTCAAATAAATAAGGCAGAGAACACATAAGCAGAAGAAAAAATAATGTGGAAACAATATTATCTTACTTCATTTAACTTTCCCAAATCAAAAATGTTCACAGACCTTCAGCATTATTTTTGCCTCATTACAAAAAATGCAAAATTATTTGTAGTCAATTTTACATTATGCAAACAATAAACACAAAGCAGTGCAAATCAGGATCAGTCATGCAGATTGAAGACTCAGAAACCGTGTGTGCTAAGCAAGTAATATCATAAAGCGTGGCGTTAGACAATTCCACAGATTTCTATTCCATTTGACTGTACGCTTAACGCGAATCGTCATCAGGCGTCATCGTCATTGGGCTCGTGACAGGGAGGGCCACTGTATCCAACTAACCATGGTAAGAGCAGACAGGCGTAAAAGGCCACGGCTGTCTGGGGGTGACAGCCATACATACACAAGAGAGTCACAGGTGTCAAGAACAAATGCACTTTCAGGAAGCCCTGGTCCAAAAGCATCTTTTCAACACACGACTTACATTTGTCAGTTATAAGAATGAGGTCACAGCAAACTTTACTGTGAGGTGTCAAACTCATTTTTTTCATGAGCCGTATTGTAGTCATAGCTTCTTTCGGAGGGCCATTATGACGGTTAACCCAAATAAATGTATGAGCACCTCATATTATTTACAGTAAAAGCTACAAAACAAACACTTGAGTGGCACATCATTTTTCCTAAATCTTGTTTTTCATGCTTGTATATGTTTTGAATACATAATTAATGTGTTTCGCCTTAGTAGCTCATTCTACAACTGAATCTCAATACCCCCCCCCCCCCCCCCCCCCCTTCATAGCCTGGTACTACGCTGACAAATGACCTAATGCCATTTGATGTCACTCTTGGAAGCACTCCACCCAGCTTATGTGCTGCACAGTGCACACGTGAACCAGACAATTACAAGCTCCGTTGTTCTCCACCCTGTCCTCATCACCACTCAACAGTCAGGGAGAACTGTAATACCCACTTACGAACACCAGACGGGGGAATTTAGCTCCACCAGCTACAGTTTGAAAAAGAAAAGGCCAATGCATTAAGTGGTGAATAATGAAAAAAAATATTGTGCATCTATGTGTTCATTGTTAGCTCCTCCATTATTTTCCAAATTTCACCAAATTACGGGATCTTGATCTGTTGAGAATACAACGTAGGTCATGACAGGGACATGAATTGCCAAGATCATCACACCTCCACTACGCTAAGCTCATCCCCTCATAGGATGGCAATTAGCATGTCGATTCATTATTCTAAAAGTAGCCTGAGTGAGGCGCAGCGTGAATGGGGGATAGAAACAGCTGTCATGCACACAAGTCTGCAGCTGGCAAGCTGGAGCACAGACTGAGGCTACAGCTGACAGGCTGAATGCAAAGGACGTGCCGTACGCCTGACACACTCACGCAAGCACACACGCGTGTGATGGCCAACGTGCCTCACAGGACCTGGTTTGCACCCGTGGTGTAAGGCAGGAGAAACCAGCTGTCAAATATCTCCCATGTCGCATACGTGGACAATTGGTAGTCATGCATAAATAAAGAGGGGGAAAAAAAAGAATGAAATATGTATTTAGGCCATCTCAATTGAAAACATAAACAATGTTTAGGATCGTCAGGACATGTATTGAATATTGTGATTTTATATTATTGTTGGCGGGCAGACTAAGTTGAGCACAGAAATGGTTGACACAAAAATTCTGGTTCAACATATAACTAAAAATAAGCATAAATTAGATTTAGTCATCCTGCTGTGGCTCCTGAGATACGTTTTCATTTTCATGGCAATATAAATGGAATAAAAGCAACTGTTTAATTTTTGCAATTAGTGAAAATCAAATAAAGCCCAAGAGGGGAATGTGTGGGTAAGCCTCCTTATCAATGGAATTTAAAAAGAATAAGCAGTTGTGATGCTGATTTACTGGCTTCTACTGGCACATTAACAAATTCATTACACCAATTTGTCTCGGACAGTGTCTCGCATTGCAAAGTGCTTGAACGCAGACTCTTCCCATTTTCATTGTTTTACAATTTCAAACTGAATTTGTTTTATTTGACCCTTATTTGATCAATTTCAAACAGAATTTGTTTTATTTTACCCTTATTTCATCCAGCTTACTGGGCTTCTCTGAAAAGCCGAAGATAATCAGGACCAAGATTCAAACTCTAATACAAAATGTTCTAGAATAAATTGTAATTGCACATCCAGAACAGTAGATGTCAGTGTTGTGCTCATCATCAGAGTCTGAGCATGGAGTATGAGTTTTCTTAAATTATAATACGGATTTAACCCACGAAATACATATTTAGCTAACCAGTCGGCCTCGTGTGAACTCATTATAATAGTAAAGAGACCAGATGCTCCTCAATCCAGTTTGCTACCTAGATAATTTGAATCAAGCAGCTGCGGAGGCTCATTATCCCAGGCCACACAAGATCCAGATAACTATCCAGACAGATTCTGTGTGGAAAACTGCCACAGCTCTGGGACAACAACTGGAAAAATGGAGTTAAATAGCCTTGAGGACTGTGGAAAAACGTCAAATTGTCTCGAAATGCAATTTATGAGGGGGTTTGTTTGCACCATCATATTAGCCAATTATGTGAACAAAAGCCTGTGAAGCCCCTCAAGCCATTCAAAAAAGATAGATGTTGGATCACTATGCATACCTAACTTGGTGTTTCAAGGTCATTAAGACCACAAATAAATAAAACAATAATAGAGATGCAGAATGCGATAAATTTTCTTAATCGTGCAGTAATTGATATTGTCACATCCAGCAAACTTCTCAGTTGTGCTTATGAGCATTATATTTCTTCATTTGGACACCAGCGTGAGAGCATGAGGAGCTTTATGCTAGATGTGAACGCGCAATATGAAACTTGGGATATATTTGGAACAACATGAACTGTGATCCATTTCTTAAGGCTGTTGATTCAAATGATTCTTTTTTACCAGGGTGAACTGTGAAGCTGTATCTTTGTTGAGCAGTATTATCAGAGGGGTTCCACTAATTTCATTTTCACCACACAGACCATCAGTCATCTGGAGAGTAAAACTAATTACTCTGATAATCACAGCGGCATCTGCTCAACTGTTACACACAAGACAACAAAACAACCGCAGGTCGACCTTTGAACTGCATAATATTTCAAAAAGAAGCAACCCAATGGAAAGTTAGAAAAGACCTCCCATCAAAGACAGCTAGAAATTTCCTTCTATTTTGTGGCTCAACACCTACTAGATCTTTCCTTCATAACGGACCCTTGGTCTCCCAAAGACTGCCCCCCTCCCCTCCCCATTGAAGGGTGAAGGTGACTGAAGCTCAATGAGTCCGTTTAAGCCACATACTGTGAGAAGGCGCTGATTTGTTACGTTAAAAGACTGCATCGTCATATATTTGTTGCTCATAGTTAACACAATGATAAAAAAAAACTTAAAAGTGTTAAGTATTTACTGTGATTTCACCTTATACATTTGTAATCCTTAGCACGAACAGACAAACAAGCTCCACCCACACAGCTCTAGCCATAAATTGATGCCCACGCACAAACATAAAACACTGACGTAATCCAGACCAAAAAAAAAAAAAGAATAAAATCAAGTAAAGGTTGAAGGGTAAAAAACAGTAGACAGGAAATAACTGTGGATTTTATAGACTGGAGGGGATCGAGACTGAGACATCCTGCTCGTCTCCGCCTCGCCTCCATCTCCTCTGGCACATAACGTGAGAAACGCTCGCAAGGGGCTTGAAGCTTTGAGCTGTATTGATTTCTATCCGGCCTGAGGCAGTGGACTACTGTAGCAGCCAAAATATATTTATTTATTTATTTTGCCATTTATTTATTTATTTTGCCATTTTTTTTAATTTAGCCATTTATTTATTTTGCCTTTTTTTTTATTTAGCCATTTATTTGTTTTCATTCAGAAGAAAGAATTTAATGATAGCACCTCAGCCCATTGTATTCCATTTGTACCTGTGGGAAGGGGTGAGATAGATGCATCTCGTGGTAAGCTTCATAAGAGATGCTTGCTTCTTCCTTGGCTCAAAAACCTCCAAGGCAAGTACTATTTTCTGTCCTGGTGTTTTCATTTCCTTGCCTCACTCAAGTGCATCTCAAATATGAAATGAGACAGGGTTTAGTTTTTGTTTGCATTTATAACAGTAAACACGAAAACAGAATTATTCATTGCTAACTAAACCACCATTAAAAAAAGCCCCTCAATGAGTAAGACCATTTTTGGATTCAAGTAAATGTAGGTGCTGAGTCATCAGGCGTGTATTTGGTTGTCTCTTTGTTTCACACAGGATGTCCTGTCTGAGAAGATAAAGCAGACATGAAACGAGGAAGCCCTACAATGTGTGCACACTGCTGGACTGACAACAAATGGGGACAGATTCCCATTGGCACAAATTTTGGCGTGAACCACTTTGAATGTGATTACAATATGGATAAGCACTAAAAATATTCAAATAATATAAAAGGAGACCTGTTTTGCCTAAAGTACATCACATGCCTAGACAGACAACCTCAACTGTCTGCTTCGGAAGATCTGAATTGATTTCTACTGCTGGGCCAATTGATAATCACTGACCCAAAAATTGAATTGAGCTTCAACACCAACACTATCATCATCAACAACAACTCTAGGCCATCAGAATTCTGCATTCTGTTGGATACAGATATTGCACCCAAAATACTCATCACCGTTTCAGAACCAGTCAGGCCAGCACCGTATTCTTGCTGATGCATTGAATTTTCGGGACTTGTGTGGCAACAAATCACATAACCCAACCGACAAACGTCCCTCACTCAAGTCAGCAGAGTTGATTGTAGTGAAAAACGGTGGGAAAGAACTGAAAAACGCTGCCTGCCTTGTTACACATAATAGGGGTGACACAATTGGGAATGCGTTTTCTGTCAAACTGTCAATATTCACAACCTTGTTTACACAGACAAGTGGCTGCAGTGATCACAAAGCGTTTATGTTAATGCAATCGCTGAAGCTCCATTTCGTTTTTGACACGTGGCAAGATTAAGTGTTCATTTATAGCTAAATCTAAAGAGTAGCTTTGATATAGTTTAGTGTTGTTGCAGCTTAGCTAAATACATTTATCTGTTACTTGCACTGATTGCACTGGTCGTGATTGGCAACTACAGTAATCCCTCGTTTATCGCGGATAATTGGTTTCAAAAACCACCCGCGAAGTTAGCGGAAATATGATAATTCCCGATCGTGCTAACACGCAAAAACGTTCTTCTAAAGGAATATAAACAAACATTTGGAGCAATGCTACATTGTCCTAAAGGTTAGACACATGTTTAAGTTTTATTTTGACTTTTAAATGTTTTTTTTTAAATTTGGAAAAAAAAATCCACGATGTAGTGAAGCCGCGATAAACGAAACGCGAAGTAGCGAGGGATCACTGCATATTTGTATTTGTGTTAGGCCTCGCAGCAGTGCTGGAATATTCCAGGCCTTAATAGCTTTATTGGACTGGAAGCGATGAGCGCATCCAAATCAGCGGAACTAAAGTTGACACAAAGCTGCACTGCATCTGTAGTGCGTGCAAGCATCAATGAAAAAGCACATGTTGATTTCATGAGGAACCAACTGCTTATAGTAAACACAAACACAAACTTCCCTCTTTTTGTTTCCTCACATCTCCGGTCCACTGGATGTCCTCCAGATAAGCCATCTTGTCACAACAAATGAAAGTGGTGGGGACATCATGTCCACCGTTATGACTCGGGGTGGTATCACTTGGTAAACACCTCGACACCACATTATTTTCATTATTTAAAGTGACACGAGACTCACAGCGGATATCACGTTCCTGCCTGCCCATTGTTTGTTTTGTGCAGGGAAACAGGATATTCACACAGAGTGCTCACCAGCTGACATGAAAAAAGCAAACTCACATTCAGACTTTTGTCTTTTCTGCCTGTTTATGATGCATCTAAGCTGCCATGTCAACAATTCCCATTTGACAGTACATCTCACAATCCTTGATCCAATTTGACAGCAAAAGCACGTTTAGTTTGGGATTGGCACTTTTGCAGATGAAAGTAACAAAAATGGCATTTCATCATACTGTCACGTAGCCCATTTATTTTACAGCAATAATAATCAAAGTGAAATTATTATGAGAAATAAACGTCTCTCACCTTGTGTCTTTTGTTGTGCTCGGATCGGATCCCATGCACTTGTTATTGTTTGCCTTCACGAGGTGTCAGCCGACGGATCACCGGCGCCGATCCGAAGCAAACTCAGCGCGTGCAATATTCTTAGAATGAACAAATAAATGGAGTTCATCGCAAATATGACTGTTAAAGCCAGGAAAAGATACCGGCCGGGATACCGTGACACGGTTAACGCTCACCGGCCGGTCCCGTCATCTATTCGCACTGCCCGCCTCCCCTTCTTCCTCAGCCAGCCAATAGAGGAGCGCTCTCTGTTACGGGACCACAATCAATCCAAATAACAAATAGAATAAATAAAATTGGGCATACGGAGGTGATTTCCTCCTCTTTTAATCAGAAAGCAGTGCTGGTTTAACACGTTTAGATTATGTGCAACCAATGTGCGTTTTGGAATTGCGTAAATTCAATGGATTCCCCTCCCAGGGCATTTTTGATTCAGTAATACACTTAATGAAACATTTGTAGTCAATCAAACAAGGAATCGGTCAGTCTATCTCATTTTAATCATGGAACTGCATAAAACAATTTCATTTCATGCGTTTTGTTTGTTTATTGTTTCGTTTTTCAACTTTTCAGGCAGAGGTAGTATTTTTGAACTCATTGCTGAGTTTGCATTGTAAGGAAAAGGGAAGGAAAGGAGTGCCACACTGATGAGGTCTCAAATTTGTGGAACAATGGGAAAGCAGCACTGAAACTGCAGGAACAAGGAAATGGGAGGGATGAAGCGGTCCACTGTGGCTGCATGTGAAGCAGTTGAACTGAGGGGCACAGGATCATCTAGTTCTTGTTATAAATACATAAAAGAACAAAAGATTTGTTGGGGGTGAGGGCATGAATTGATGGTGCAGAAAGCTTTCATCAAAGCATCACGAATCCCCCCAGTGACAGTCTCACCCTCCCCCATTTATGACGACTGCTGCAAACTGTGACCAGGCTTAGCCCAGTGCCATGTGTGCACCCCCAAAAGACTCACAAAATCTCAACCCCCGCCACCACAACTGAGATTAGCCTCTAGCAATTTGTCCTATGACACTTTATATAAAATATCTTCTCACTATGATCATACTAAACCCAGGGAAATATATTTAAGGCATGGTGGCATGTGTTTTAAATCTACTCAATCCAAAACACAAAATAGCATATTTAGTAATAAGAAACAAATGTAATCTTTGTGTATGCATATGATCGCTAGTGATGATTTTGTAGACTTTTGAGGGGGTTAGGCTGTGTTCAATTAACAGATGTTAACACAGTGAGGTCAATCCTCCTGAGCCCCCCCCTGATTGACACACTGTCCCAGAGCTATTGGCCCATTGTCAGTGTGCATGTTGTCCCTTGGTCTTTAGCTGCACATTATCCTGCACCCCTCCAGGGGAGATTATCCATGTCCCTATACCATCAGCCTTGACCTTGATGGGCTCGTAATGTGATTTTTCTTTGTGCATTGACTTACACTGCAGGAAAAATCCATTCACACTATGGGAAACATTTTATGTGCTCATGCCATACAAAAGGAGGGATGACAATACGTACCAATGCATCAAAAATGAGTGCTGACCTTCATTCCCATCTCTCAGCAGCACTCAAAGCAGGTCAGTTGTGCCACCAGTCACCAACGAAGCAACCAGTTGCCATCCTTCACTTGGACTAGTTCTCGCGCCATTCAAATAGCACTTAATGCACTCTCACAATATTCTAGTTCCATTGACAGAAATCTGTTTCAAACTTGTTCCATACTCACTGTCCTTCAAAAGTTTAATAATTTATATTTTGTCATCGTAAAAGTAGTTTTTGTCAAACTTGACTTTAAAGGTCAACAAAATAAACTGCAACTAGAACCAGTTCAAAATGTTGCATTAGCTTTTGACTGACGCCCTCTGCTGACCATTTTTGTTGCAAAAGCAATTGGCCCTGGAAAATAACCAAATCCATACAAGGGAGGTCATGTAAGGTGACATCACAGTATTTGTGGTCTAGTTAATCAACATCATTTATTTGAAAAGTACAAATAGTCCAGACACACATTTTTTTCAAACTATATGAATACTGCCATGTTTAGGAGCATTTTGTTGGCTCAACGGACTCAGCAAATGTCCTCCAGACACATGTACAGAATGAATAGAGGGAGTGGCTACATGTGACTGATATAAACATACCATGACAACCCCTAGTCCACAACTGTTTTACAATTTCACACTAATAATCCAGTACAAAGAACAAAATACCAAGCAACAATAAATGCAGCAGTGCACCGAATCAACATCACACACTTGACTTCAAGACTCACAATAAATTACATTTAACCAGCTAACCTGACTCCCTCCAGTGGGGTGGGCGGTTTTTTTGGTTGGTTGAGTTTGCTCTTGCATTTTGATTTTTTTTTTTATCATAAATAAAAGGTGCGTCATTATTTTTATTTCAACCAATCAAGTTTTGTCAGAAAATCAGTGTTATGATATGTGTCATTATTGTGGTAAATAATGTACAAATCAGCAGTAGTAAATTCCGATTGGTTAAGCATCAATAGAGCCGCAAGCTAAAGAAGTCAAACCACTGAATGCACATGCAGTAGCCTGACAGAACTTTCTCACATGACAGTAAAAGGAAGATACAAATCAGTGAACGATCCGGAATCGTGACGTGGCTGGTTAGCATGTTGGTCATATTAGTGCAGTGTGTGACAAATGGTGCTTGGACCATTGCTGAAAAGTTTGTCCGAACTTTTGTAGGCAAAAAAAGGCTTTTGGGCAGCAGTGGATTTTTTTTTTTTTTTAATAAATAGTCATATGCTTGTTTGCCTTCCACTAACACACTTCCATCATTTTCGTGCTCCCGTGCAAACCATGATAACGACTTTGTTAAAATAAGGTTGGCTCCAAAACTTTGGCAATGTGTCATACGCTTTTTTAAATCTCAGTAAAAGATGGCAATCTTAACAACCATAGCTCCTGAGCAACAAGTACACCAGCGGCGTTTCTAATCCGTCAGCGTGAACACTTTGGTATCTTAATAAATCAGACCCCGCGTCTCGGCTGGCCGAGGAATGCCTCCGGATCGGAGATAGGTGAAGTGACTGCGGACTGGGAAGTCTGCTTGGACTTTGCTGCTTCTTCGCTGCCCCCTACCAGCCAATGAGTGTCATTATGAGACAAGATTGACCTAAAAAATAGCTCCAAGTTGTTGTTTTTCCTCCCCACAATGACTTTTCTGATCCTATTGTGGCACTGCTGGCTCACACACACACACGCAAAAGGCCCAAAAATGTCCCAACATGTGTATCCAGCATTTGATCTTTTGAAGAACTAATTCTTGTGGACATGGGGCTTTGAATCTGCTTCTGTGCGTAAACAAGTAGCCTTGTAACACGTTGCATCCGTGCTCATCAATCAGTGAAATGCATTTGCATGCTTCCAGTTCTGGAGCGTAGAAACACAAGGCGGGGCTTTGGGACGGCTGTCCCGCTTGAAGCAAAAAAACATTTGCCATGGCTCATCTTCTTACGCTACGCAATCCCTGCCAAATGCTTTTATGGGATTGTCTAAACTTATGAGTTTGTGTTGATCACACAGTTTCGACTTTGAATGAGAAATGAGTGGGTGTTAAATAATGAAGGTTTAAAAACAAAACAAAAAGAAAGAAGAAAAGAAACAATGTTAATAAGTGGATGACTATTTTGTGAAATGATTTCTGGACAGTTCACTAGATCTCTTCTCACGCAATTGATACATGAGTCTGGAAAATCAAGGCCACATTTTTAAACTTCAGCATTAAAAAGGCTGATTCACAAGCCATGCTTCCTGTTTTCAGTGGTAAGAATAGCATGACAAGAGTTGTCATTTTGGCATAAATCCACTTTTTGAAAGATAGCTCAAATTTGCCCTTGGTCACGTTTATTGCCAGAAATTCGGAATTGATGGTTTGACATCATTAGCTTCACAAATAGCACAGTTGAAAAAAAAAAAAGAGTTCAATGAGGACACTGTGTAATGAATATGATGTTTTGTTTCATGGGTAATTTTGTTAAATGGAATGTTGGACTCACGTCTGCACGTGTGCGGATATACATGTGCTCCTAAAATATCGTTAATTTCCTTCAGTTGAAGCCCCCCCCCCTCCCCCCCACTGAAATCTTTTGGTGCCCACAAAGGAAGGTAAGCGCTTTGAAAACCCGAAAGTGAATATCCATCTTAAATTTAGCTGCTATTATGAAGACAACAAAAGTAAACGGGTAAACCCATGAATTAGATAATGTCTAATTAGATGATGTCCTCCCACCAAAGGAGGAAACGTTCCCGTTGCACAATACTAAACCAGTGGACTTCCTTCCCTAAACAACCAATTGAGGATTCGTCATTGCGTCAATTTGCAAGTGATGCATGATTGTGTCATGGAAGGAAGTTCCAACATGGTAAAGTTTTGAAAAAAGTTCATCATCCTCAGACAGCAACCGTGGCAAAGTGGCTGATTGACATCATAGAAAACAAAAAGGTAAGTCGAATATATTTATGTATATTTAAAGCCTTTTGGTTTCGGCTTCTGTCCTGCAGAGTAATGCCATTTTTTTTTTTTTTTTTCAATCAGAGCCTCAGTTGCTATGCTCTGGTGGTTCCGTGCTCGTGAGATGTTCTGTAGTTATTTCATGCTCGGTTGAGAAATCTTATGTCTAAATTTATACACGCTTGAATGCTTCTCACATCTCCATCATTGTGTTGCTGTCAAATCCTGGTTTTAGGCAATGTTATAAAACAATGTTAAGATTTTTTTACTGTTTAAAAATAATTTAATCCCTAATTAATGAATTTAAATAATTAATAAAAGAATTAAATCAATAATAAAATAATTTCTAAAACACAAAATAGGGTGTAAGGAATAAATAAACATAAGCAAATACACCTACTGCATAATAAAAAAATATTTATTATAAAACAAAAAGAGGCGCTGGTAAAAGTAAAATATATTCTTTATCACTTCTCACGCCGTTTGATTCGACTTGTGATAAGAGCCATATTTTTGCTTGGTATTTAAATTCAGGAAATGTTCTGTTATTTTGTGACCCGTGTCGCGTGACAACAGAATCATGAACGAGATGCCCGACTTTATCGGACTAAGCTAATCTAATACCGCCACCGTCATCGCAACAGCCCTCAGTGCTTTGTGACATATTATTGAAATGGCTAACAAAGAGCCTTTTGACTCTCGGCACCCACCGGAGCAAATCCATCCAGAAAGAAGTGCAATACTTCTGGCTTGGAAATAGAAGAAGACACAAAGCTCCTCAGAGTTTTCAAACTAATTCAACAAATTGTAACAAACTGGCCCAGCTGCAAGTTTGCACAGCCACATGCAAAACTGTTCATTTAGAATAAGAGTACCTAATTTAAAAAATAAATCAGTACAGTTCAAACAAATACGTTAAGGCCGAGGTTGGAAATATCGTAATTAAGCGCATTACCAAATTGTCGGGTAAAATATTTATATGTATTATATTTCTTGTAGATTTTCATATTGAACTAGAAAGACTAGCAATAGATGCACAATACAATACGCATTACCAAATTGTCGGGTAAAATATTTATATGTATTATATTTCTTGTAGATTTTCATATTGAACTAGAAAGACTAGCAATAGATGCACAATACAAATGAAAATAAATGGTTTTAATAGTGAGCATTTCAGAACAGGCATGAGTTTTTATCTCCTTCAACATACCCCCCCCCCCCCCAAAATAGGCACGCTCAAAATAAACAATACATATCTTACATTCCCCTCCCAACATATTAGAACACTGAGCTCAATTCTTCTATTTTTGCCGCCGAGTGAAAACATTTAGATTTGACTTCAAAAGATAAACACGAGACATGAAATCAACAGTCTGCATTATTGTAGTATGCAGTATTAAATACTAGTGTTGAGTACTTCATTAAGACACTGAAAGTTGACAAGAACCTCCTGGGTGTGTCTTGTGCTTTTTTTTTTTTTAAACTTTAAATGTTTAATTGCAGCAACCCAAACCACAAACATCCTAAGTTTATCATCAAAACGCAGTTTTCTGTCAAACAAATGGTAGCTTTGTTTTTAGGCTATGTGTTTGCCATAACCCCCCCAAGCCCGATTCCCCATATCCCATGGTTTAGGGAATTCTAGGAAAAACCTGAGGAGCGGAAGGAAGCTTTGGCATGGAGAGCGACTGAGAAATATGACTGTGGAAATGAGCGATTTTGAAGTATTTGTCAACAGTTCCGCAATCGGAATGAAGCATCTTCCACTGTTAGCGGGCCTTCTGCTTTGTTATGCCTTTTTATTTCTTATCTCTGCAGTCTACAGTCAGGATCAAGTCAGGATAGGAGGGGAGGGGGGGGGGGTGCAGTGGGGCTGAGAGGAAGTGTGACTTTCTATAAGTCTGTCTTCTAATGAAGTTGAGATGTTGTGTAAAAAATACATCAAAATATTTGCAAATCTTTCTCAAACGAGATCCTGTTAAAAGAGGTATATGAATGTCGCATCTGTTTGTGGTACGTGTCTTGCGATAACGATCTGTCCTGAATGTACTTGGTCTTTGGGGCAAAGCCGCCTGGGATGAGCTCCAGCTCACCCGTGACCCCAAAAATAAATACATCCTTATGCCTGCTAGCATGTCGCTTGAAAGTATAGAGTTGATTTTCTTATAAACGTCATCCTAATTTTTTTCTTACCATCCCTGAGCACGAATGCACACCCTCGTATAGCACTTGATGGCCTAGAAAAAAGGCAACATTTTAAAATCATCATACATGCAGACATTTGCGGCTAAGCGATGACCTTTTCTCTACACCGGAGGCTTCCAGAGGGGAATAAAGATACATTTGTGTCTTTGACTTTTTCATTTTGGTGAATGTTTGAAACCGAGTGAAAAGAGCCTTTTATTTGTTAACCCTTACAAATAATACCTACAGTCCTGTTCTGTTGCTCCTTGCATGGCTTTTTTCATGAAGATTATTTCAAAGAAAAGCATATGAACATAATCTGACATTCATATAAGTACATCCATTCATCCCTTTTCTATACCGCTTGACCCCACGGGGGTCACGGGCGTGCTGGAGCCTATCTCAGCAGTCATCGGGGGACACCCTGAACCGGTCGTCAGCCAATCGCAGGGCACAACGACAAACAACCACTGCTACCGTGCATAATTTTGGGAAGTGGGAGGAAACCGGAGTGCCCGGGAAAACCCACGCAGGCACGGGGAGAACATGCGAACTTCACACAGGGAGGGCCGGAGGTGGAATCGAATTCGCGCCCTCTGAACTGACAGGCGGACGTGCCCCACCGTGTGTGTGTGTGTGTGTGTGTGTGTGTGTGTGTGTGTGTGTGTGTGTGTGTGTGTGTGTGTGTGTGTATATATATATATATATATATATATATATATATATATATATATATATATATATACTACATATATATACTCAAAATGTAATCTTGTTTACATCTGGCCAAGCTGATCCGTTACTTAGATTCGAGGCTTAAATCAGTTTTCTGTAGCTCCACATATGCCACAGTTTGATTGGCTTACACAACATAAAATGTTTTTTTTTTTATCTTTATATATTTCAGTACACAATAACTTCAAAAAAATGTCTCGCATAAATATCAATCAAATGTTTGCTTTCTTACAAGCATTGACGGGAAAGACCCAAGGGAATTAAACGCTATTGTTAGTCATTTGAACAAGTGCAAGTTCACACAGAGATTGGATAGATGGGATGTGTTTTTTTTCTTGGAAAAGGATATTGAATTCTTGCTAATCTTAACCACTAGCCACAGGCTAAGGCGCAAAGACATGTCTTTGTTCAGCGCTCCTCCTCTTAATGAAGTAGTTTGCCTTTACAATATCTGATACTGCTCATCAGAATAGCGAAACATATATTTTCTAAATCAAGTTTAGGTGAAAGTTTTTATGCTGGATACCCAACAAACACAACAGGGACTGGAACTTTCCGCTGCCTGACGAAAGGTTCCTTGCCAAAACTGAATATGAGTAATGAGTAAAAGCAGCTTGACAAAGTTGTCACATTATGTGCTAATTGATATGCTGCGGAAAGTGGAACGAGGCTCCGGTTGCACACCAAAATGTTCCACATTAAAATGAAGCGGAATGAAATGAATCTGTTTCAACTCCCCAAAAATTATCTTTACATTGTAATCTGTGCTTAGTTAAAAATACAAATGGTCAAATCTACAAACAAGTGTACGACTGTACCTTGGAATGCTTGGCAAAGGGATCAGAAAAATTTAAATGCACATTATTGTCTTCTACTGTGTATGGCTTAAATGGGACACTTTTAATGATTTTAGATTTCATTTATGACACAATTTAATTGAACTTAAAAAATGCTAACTTTTTCCTGTCCACCTAAAACTATTCAGTGGCAGGCAATATTTTTGGGTACAATAATTTCTGTTTTATGGGCTAATGCTGATTGACCAGACCCGATACCATCGAAAGATTTGGCTATCAAAAGGTGTATCACACATTTTATAGCCACATTGCACGAAAAGGTTTAAAAGGTTCATTTAAAAGTAAAAACACTAGCTTGTAAAAGACTTTCAAAGGTTGTCATACATAATATAATAAGACCGATGGTATTGTTACGCTTAAAGCACATAATTCTTTGCACACATTCCAATTCTCTGAATTCCCTTATCGCCACTCATCTTAAGTATAACATATGACGATGTTTAAAATACGTCTCCAAGACCATTTTAATACAATCAACTCTCAGTAAATGTTTGGTATCCCCCTATGAAAATAAAAGCCCCTAAGTGAGGCTTGTTGTCAGAAAGAAAACAAGCTACATGAACGATAAGAATAGATCTATTCCGCCCATCTCTTGAAATGTTATTATTCCTGAAGGCAACATTTAAAATGTGGGCCCGTGTGTGAGAAGGTAATAAAGCTCTGTCTCACAAAGAATCGGTAGATAAAGTCAGAGCTTGTAAGGACTTGAAGAGACATCCTTTTGTTAATATTTGCCTCTGCACCCAAAGGCCACACTGCAGAGGGAATTTAACGAAATACTTGCTTATGACTCCACAATGAAAGCATTCTTAGTTTTTTTTTAACAGTCACTGTTATGCTACAGGGTTTGTATTTGTCTCCCCAGATCCAAGTCGGTTTCCAGTTAACCAAACAAAGGTGTGCTGTGTTACTTCTACTAGCATTTTATGATGGCAGAGCTATTCGTTATCATTTAAGCAGACGTATATGGTGCGTAGTTTCTTGTGAGTTAACCAACGGCCGATTAACGGCCGTCAGTGGAAAAAAAAAGAAAA
Source organism: Syngnathus scovelli (assembly GCF_024217435.2). Taxonomy (NCBI): domain Eukaryota; kingdom Metazoa; phylum Chordata; class Actinopteri; order Syngnathiformes; family Syngnathidae; genus Syngnathus; species Syngnathus scovelli. Next base: position 3,622,169 of record NC_090857.1, on the reverse strand, counting down.
GGTCACGTCAGAGCTCTGATTCACATTGTTGTAACGGCTACTAGTTTTTGCTAATTGTTGCGCTGGAAAGTAGTCAGAGGTTCAAGAAATCATCATGGTTGGTTATGTGATTTGCCACTCTAAACTTTGTTTTCGTTGGAGAGACCACCCTCCATGCACCCCAGGGTGCGTGTTTTTCAGAAACACGTCCTCTTTGGAGCAAAAGCTTTGTCGTGCACTATTGCCGCGATTGTTTCTCACACTCTGGAAGACATTTGGTGGACGATAAATAAAACACAGATTGGTACTATCTGTTCTTTCATCTTAATTCCGTAATTTATACCGACCAACCTAATTTGTAATTTGATTTGATGGAAGAAGATTTCTTTTTAACAGTTTCCGCGTCACCCTTTTGGGACATTGCCAATAGTTTGTGTTTGACACCATGGTCAGTCGTTTCCCCAAAAGTAAATCTATAAAATTAATTGGCACAGGTATGAACCCCAATTAATGCTATAAATACGACAGATGAAGTCAAGCACTGAATGATGCCCGTGGCAAGACAAAAAAAAAAAAAAGAAAAAATGGAAATGCCACTGATTTCATGAAGCTAAAAAATTGGCCCCCTTAGGTTGTGTACTTTTAAACATGGTCCACCAAAATGCGCATATTAAATGTACTTTGAAGCATGCTTACAAAACTAGACTCTTTTTTTAACCAACCGTACATTCATGTTTTGGTATGTCTGGTTTGGACGAGAACAGAAGCACTTGGTTGTAGGCCGGATAATCAGAACAAACAATGTTCTATACTTGATGAGCGGAACGAAAGAATAAATGTTAGTTGGCCTTAAGCTATCTTCATTTCGCAGACGACTGGCCAAATGATAAAAAGACTTCTTTGTGAGCTGAAAGTGATGACGTCAAACTGGTCTCATAAAGACATAAATTCATAGTTTAGCCCGAACAACACAAAAGTGGGGAGGATTCGTTTCTGCGTCCTCCTCCATTTCTTAACTTGCATAACTAATGAGCATTAAATCCTTGATAACTTAGCCAGAAAGGCTGACTGCTTCCATTTTTACACATGCTAGGCTAACAAAATAACGGGACAACATAGTGAATGTAACTACGGCGTGTTTGAAGATAGTATTTGCAAACAAATATCATGTTGGAGATGCTTGAGTACAGTCACTACCAGGTAGGTTGGCTAGATTATTTTTATTGCATTATTATTATTATTGTTAGTATTATTATTATTATTATATATATTATTTATTGTAGTATTTTTTGCTGACAGTGTGAATTTCTTGTTGAAGTTTTGTCATGAACTATTCGCAGAGCAGCGTCATTCTAATGAACTTGCACCATTCTTATACGAACAACGGCAAAACTCCAGAAAAAAATCTTCCAAATGTAAACACGTGAATATTTAATTATAACGGTATATTATTACCATTGAGGCATGTTGCCAACTGGTTAGCGCTTCCAGTTTACAGTTCTGTACATGGGGATTTAAATTCAGGCTTCTTGCTTATGTGGATTTCCTCCTTTCTATTTCTCCTATTTACTTTAGGTATATAAAATAGATCAATGGATGGATTATTATCATTACCTCACAGGGTTTGATTTCTTTGGAATCAATTAAGAAAATGTGGTTTATTGGCCTGAAAAGGACTACCTTTAAAAAAAAAAAAAGTCTTCTCAACAGTGGTTTAAAAGCTTATTGTTGATCTACTTTTATTGATGTACTACAATTTTGAGCTTATTGCTAACGATTAGCACCGTCCTGTACCTCCAACACTATCCACCTTTTTTGCTCTTCCTAATCTAAGGACTGGAAATCATGATTGGGAATTTGTAAAGAATTAGTCCTTTGTCATTTTTTCCTCATGTAGGTGCAATCCCATCTTGAAAATCCCAACAAGTACCACATCCAGCAGAACCAAAGGCAGCAGGTGAGACAGTATCTGTCAACCACCCTGGGAGGCAAAGCTGGCGCCCAGTGCCCCAGCCAGCCCCCCGAACACGGCATGCCACCCGGGCCTGCCAGCAGCGCCCCCAACAGTCCCATGGCTCATCTCACCCTCACCTCTAACTGTGAGAAAGAGGTACGCGTAACAAAGGTCATTATTTCATTACATTTAGTTAAATTGATAGCGTCTATCCCAGTATGTAGTATTTATTTATAATGAAAGATTTTCCAATCTCACACAGATGGATGAAGTTATTGATGACATCATCAGCATGGAGACAAGTTACAACGAGGATGTTCTTGGACTTATGGATCAAGGACTTCAGCTAAACACCACAGTAAGTATAATTCACATTATGATTTACAAATATGTGTAGAACTACAAAGTCATATATTATGCCCCGCCCCTCCCCAAAGATACCTGTGTCTGGTAATCTTCTGGAAGTATACGGGAACCAAGGACTTCCCCTGTCAGGCCTAGCCATCAGCAACTCCTGCCCAGCAAACATCAAAAGGGAATACTCAGGTAAAAACACTGCATTATTATTATTTTGTCCAAATTGTTGATACTTAACTGCTAACTAAAACAAACATGAGATATTTTTTGGAACATTTCTTGTCATTCAAATATTTTCAAATGACATCTTGAGGATAGTACAGCGGTTATATTGTGTGCAATTTAGAAATGCACAATGAAGTCATCTTCTCAATTATTTGCTAAATAATGTCTCCAGCTCCTGGCATGAAACAAGTACTGAGCAAACCTGGAACCTGTGGGCGGTATGAAAACTACCAAAGATCAGATGGATTTCCAGTAGGTAAGAAACATCAAATTAATTTGGATTTTTTAAAATTACAAAATCGCATATTATATGAATCACAATCAATGTATGTGTTAAACTGGCATTGCTTAGTTTTTTTTATTTAACAAATCCTTAGAGCATTTCTTGTCAAGCCTGACATAAATCCAAGTTTTCCATCTGAAAGTAAACAACTTGAAATGTGCAGATAACAGCTTATAGAGAATAAACATGAAATGTGTTTTGTTGGCTTTGACTCACCCATTTAATAGCAATAATCTCGCATTTGTCTTTGCTTCAAAGAGGCTGAGGTTCGTGCTCTGGCTAAAGAACGACAGAAAAAGGACAATCACAACTTGAGTGAGTCTTTCTTAGTTTTGTGGCAAACTTTTTAAGTGTTCCAAATATTATACATTGTAAAAAAAGAAAACAAATGAATGAACTCAAAATTTTGAATAATTGATACAATCTGATAGTTGCACTACTTCAAATGAATGATCTTTTTCATGCATTTTAGGATGTTTTTTTTTTTTCAAGCATAATGAAAATGTGTGCTTCAAAACTTTACCGATACAATTTTATTTGTACCCAACTTGTAGTTGAACGAAGACGAAGATTCAATATCAACGATCGCATAAAAGAACTTGGAACTTTAATACCAAAATCAAATGATCCGTAAGTATGTTTTGAATGCTTTAAAACTCCTCACACACACTTACCATTTTTAAAAAAAATCTTTCTGTCCATTCAACTCAATTCAGTTATTAACACAATTTTAATCAGTGTCCTCTTCACATAGTGAAGTGCAGTGATTTATTGATTCAGAATAGCCATGAAGAAGCCTCTGTTGTTCTGGTCAGCTGCTCAGCTGACTCTGACTCTTGACCTTTTGTATACCCCAGAGATATGCGCTGGAATAAGGGCACCATTCTAAAAGCTTCAGTTGACTACATACGCAAACTGCAGCGGGAGCAACAGAGGACCAAAGAGCTCGAGTGCAGACAGCGGAAGCTGGAGCATACAAATCGTCACCTGATGCTTCGAATCCAGGTCAGTTCTCACTTGCAAAGTATTTGCAAGAGATTTTCTAATTCTGAAACAGTTCTGATATATATTTGAAGCAGTTCTGACAGAGTCCTCTTCCAACTTTTAGGAGTTGGAGATCCAAGCCCGCGCTCACGGTCTCACCATTGTCTCGTCCCCGTCAGTCTGCACATCAGAAATGATGGGCCGGGTCATAAAACAGGAACCCGTCCTGGATGACTGCCCCACGGATCTCTACCATCACACCTCGGCTCCTGACATGTCCCCACCGACAACACTGGACCTCAACAATGGCACCATAACCTTTGACCCCATTCCCAGTGACAGCGATCCTGGCCCCTACGCAAACACCAGGACCTGTAAAATGAAGGAATTGGTCAGGGACAATACGTTGTCACCAATCTCCCCAAGCGACACTTTGCTGTCATCAATGTCTCCAGATGGCTCAGTTAATGTCCACCACAGTTCTACTTCTAGAATGGAGGACAAGGAGTGCCCCTGTTAGTTTAGCCTTTGTTCATAAACAATTTTCATGGTCTTTTTCTGTTGTAAATACCGCGGTTCCTTTTAGAGCACCAAAATGGAACACTACTGCCATTCAGCAAGCAGGTTTGAGTTCCGAAGCAAAGCTACGGCCTTTCTGTGCCTACTCTACGGATACTTTGAGGACTCTTCAGTAGAATATGAACGGTGAAATTAAGCGCTGTGCACAGACTTTGCTTTTGTGGGACACAAAAACTAATTTGGCAGCAGCGTCTGAGTCATGTGGAGAAGATCAGACCTGTGGTGGAGAAAATTACAAAATAGATCTTGAGATGTCTATAACCTTATTCGATCCATACTTGAATCTAATGTCAACCAAAAATGTCAATATGTTCGTTTGCATGTTTTTCTCGTTTTGTAGCCTTAACCATGCAATAAAAGAAGCCCGGCTGGTCTACAGTACAGCTGGAAAGTTCTACTTGGTGTAAGTTGTGCTTTGAGCCTGAAGATGGCAGCCTACTAAAGGAAAATTTCAACAAGGCCAAGCGTTTGTCATTCCGTTAGTTGAAGAAATGAAAGCGCTAGAATTTTTGGAGGGTTAGGGAGATTCTCTGGAAACATCAGCATTTTTATTTTCACCTCTTCAGAACAAACTTTCTTAAAAAACAAAACAAACATTATATTGTGGATTTTTTTTTTTTTTGGAGGGTAGGGAAATTCTCTGGTAACGTCAGTATTTTTGTTTTCATCTCTTCAGAACAAACTTTCTTAAAAAAACAAACAAATAAAACATTAAAATCTGGATTATTATGATTTATTGTTCGCTTTCAACAATACTTTATAATAGTGGCTATAATTTCTTCAATAAAGTTCAAATTTGTAGTATATGTTAATGATGAATAATTTTAAATCACTGTCAAATCAAGTGATAGAAACATCTGAATGCTTTGAGCATTACTGTGTCTTGAAAGACACTGCCAAATGAGAGGATGGATCTAAAAAGCTAGACAAAATTTATTTATTTATTTATTATTTATTTATTTATTTATTTAAACTCGCCAAACATTTACTGAGAAAAAAAGAATATTTCTGCAGCTATGTTGTTTTCTATTTCACAAGACTGAGCTGTAATGACAAGGATTTCATCAGTTTTACTCGCTTCGTATTTACAAATATTTAGTGTCGTAAGTCTGTCAAGTGTATTACTACAATAACAATGTGTTAAATGCCTTGAATCTCTCCGCCTTAGGCAGCAGGCAGAGTGATGTTGAACCAAGGATACGGACAGATTATCAACACTGCCTTCCATGGCGGGTCTAATAGCTGAGTGATGATTCCATTCCCCCAACATCCCTCTGGAGCGAGGCCACGTCTCCTTTTAATCCTTCCATTTGGCGTGAAGTGTCAGGACAGGAGGCGAGGGAGGAGGAGGACAAAGTTAAATACGTTTTTTTTTTTGCAAAGTATATTTTTAGCATCAGTGTAGATGACTACAGTTATCTCGCTGAGAAAAATGCGTCCCTTAGTCTTGCTGTTGATTACAAAACATTAAAAGGGATAAGCCAGCTTTTCTCATTTAAACGCTCTATGCACGTCCAGGTCTGCTGCTTGTGTGTTGCGATTGCATCTCGCCAAGGCAGGTTTGCATCATAATAAACATCCCCGGCTCTGCTGAGCTGTCTGGAGGATGTGGAAGCCAACCCGAAAGTCCGACTTGGGAAGGGAGGCTTCCTGCGCGACGGCAAAAGCCCGGCCTGTGCCAGCAGCCTTGTTTGAACGTCGGAAGACATTTTTGGGATTTCACTCGGAGCTGTTAAAAGCCAGCTGAGTGTAAAATGTTCCTCCTCCAACAGGTTTCCTCCAGAGGAACAGCAACACTTCATCAGCAGTTTAGTCAAATTGCCAGTAAACTGCTGTGCCATATGGGCCCCACTCCTGACTACAGGGGCAATCTGTTTAACAGGAGCATGCTGGTAAATAGAGGCCAGCACGGGGGGGAAAAAAATGATCAATTACTCACATTACGCGCAGTCCTTCAGGAATTTACTTTATTGGTCTGGACATCTGTTTTAATATTGTCATAATGTATAATCAGATGGGGCCTGTTCCAGCCAAGTGGATGCCCAAAATGCAGGCATAAATGCCCAATTAAAATGCACAATGACAGCTTTTTGTCCATCTGCTAAAATAGCGTGCATGTGTGTATGTGTCCTCTACACTATCGAGCATTTTTTTTTTTTCTGAATGAAGGCCAGAATCTTAAAAGGACACTAAGGTAAGAAAGATCCAGGATGACGTGGCTGCAGATGAACTTCAATGATGATTAGTGGCACTATCACACATCTGCAGAACGTTGCGGGATGTTACCAGAGATTTCAACAGCAGAAGTATTCCAAGCAAAGGTATATGCATCATTTGAAGGGCTTATCTCCTCCAAAACCATTTCCATGGCTCGTGAAGTGTTTTCTCTCACTTGAAATGGGTGAGGAGAGCTTTAGAGAATGCTCTCTTTCTGGCTCCTCTGAGGATTACCGCTCTTTAAGGCAGCAAAAACATCAATGCAGGTTTATTTAAAGGATGAAGGCTTTTTCTCAATGGTATTTTGAGGTTGTATCATCAGGTCTTGAGTGAGGATTAGCGCTGTTAGGCCTTTCTGAGCTGCCTTTCCTGTCCTGATAAGTCCGATTTCACCTTCAATCTGCGTGTAAACCCTGGGCTCCGCTCCTCTGAGGTCCAATCTTGATCCAGCGGAGCCCAACCGGGCCTTCCTGGGCTATCTTGCAGATTTGCCCGCCTCTCACGCTCAGGTACGATTTTACATCTCAGTTATTTTCTGCAAGTATGGGAGGATGCATCCCCAGGCCTCTACCCACTTGGCCGGTATTTATCATGGCAGTCGCGCACCAAAGTCACTTGGCAGTCAAATCGACGGGTGACGGGGTTAACTACTAAAGTTGTATGTAACTTGGAGCTTTCTAGGCGATGATTAATAAAGCGGTCCAAAATGAACCCCCTGTCCCGGCATCTCATGCGGTGTGCAGCATCTGTGATGGTCAAAGTAAATAAATGACTCTCTCATTTTGGTGCTGAGCACGGAGCTGGACTCCAACTGGACTCGACAAGCACTTCATGTTACATGATATTATCTACCTGGAAACAAAATAAGAGACTGCCGTAAAATTGTGAGTTTCCTACGTTTTTATATTAAACCTAAAAGAGACACAATGCTAACATCTGCTAGACAAAGTTATTTTCAGCTTGATGATCAAATCAAAAATATTCTTCGCCCATTTAAAAAAAAAAGGTGTTGACGACAATATCCATCACTGGTGCTTCTCGTTCCAGTTCAATAACTCCGCCTCCTCGTGTTTCACCCTTAGTACTGCCTCCCCCTCCGTCACATTTGTATACATTTGTGCCAAAACACATTAGTTGACTGTTACAACAAGAAGATGAAGATTAGTGTGTTTGCGTTCACAAGAGCCCGGGCTCATTTGAGCACGACGATTCAAGTCATCAAATAATATAACAGTGCTTAATTGGATGACATCTTGAGGGATGAATCAACCAAACATTTGCTCTAATTGTTCTTTTCAATTAGGGAGTCCAATTTGCAACCTTGCAAGTGTCGCTGCGACAATAGTTTGTGTGTGTATGTGTGTGCATTGTTAATTGTGGCATTCCTTTGCCCCCTCTATCATTGCGCAACATCTACCCAGGCCCAGTCATATTGAGAATAATTGTCAATTTTTGGCTATGTGAAGCCCTTTGAGACTGTTTGTGATTTAGGGCTATACAAATAAACGTGACTTGACTTGACTTGACTTGGCCCAGTCATATTGCAAAACTGCCACTCCGCTTTATTTATCGGCACTTTATTTGCAAATTTTGATTTGCCGCTCTCGGCGGACAGCGTGGACAGCTGATTTCTTTGAGGTGACATTTTGTAAATATGCATTAACGGGGACACAATTAGCGCTGATGAGGTTGACTGGAGCTTCATTCCATTGGCAACTTTAGCCGCAGCGCGAGATAAGCTGCATTATCTCGAAAATTGGCTGAGGGAAAACACTACCTCTGATTGCCAGGAAAGGTTCCAGATAAGAGCAGAGCTGAAGAGAAATATAATTGAGGTGGAATATGTTAACCAAGGTGTCATGAGCTCATTGGAAGTCATTTAGCCAAATGTTGGCTTTACGTTGAACAATGTTTAGGCCTCGAGACTCGAATCACCATGACAAATGCCGTCTCTCATTTATTTATGATTATTAAGCAATATTTTATTTGACCTTCATCAAGATTTGATGTTTGTTTTAAGGGGAAGTTTTTGAAGACCATTTAACATTCATGGCTAAATATATGCATTCTTTCAAGCTTATCTTCAGAGCTCAGGAATTTTTTAAAAATTCCAGTTAAAACTTAATTTAACTTAAAAGTTTATGGCAGCAATTCAAACCTGCACTGAAAATGTGGCTCACTGATTTTTATTTGTGCCTTTCAAAGTGGCGGCTCTGAAACACTCCTGTCATGGTTGGTCTGAACTATATGATGCCTTCTTATTTCATCACGCTTTTTTTCCCCCCTCGCTCACATCGCTCCTTTCAGGGGAATTATTGACAGCTCTCTCATCCACTCGGCGAGTCTGAGGCCGTTGGTGCGGCGCTGGCTGTCAGATATTCCTGCTGCTCAAGTGACAGACCTGCAAGCGCCAGCGCTCGACTTGACTTGTGATGGCTCCAACGCCATAGCAGGGCATAACTTAGTCATAGAGGGTGGCACAATCATGCGGGGTTGAGGTACCATGGACAACTTTGCCGTTCTACTTCTCCTCGGGGTCACAGATCTGATTGCTACTTTGCGTTAAAATACCACACGGACTGGTACCACTGGTCGAAAACTCAAAAGTGACACATCCACCAACTCTCCAACTTGTGGCCCCAGCACAAGTGGTGCTTGTGTCAGCCATCTTAATTGTTCCATTAACTGTTTGTATGCTGAAAAACAATACTTCAGAGAGGTCAGATGAAGACGTGACCTCATCTGCCGCAATTATATGAAAAGTAGTGACCAATTAGCGCTCGCTGCAATGTGACACTGTTGCTGTTTATGTGAGCAACTTCAACTTGGCTCTGGTAGTGACCGTTGTCTGATTTACATAATTGGGGGATTGGCCATTAATGGGAATGGAGCGTGAGAGGATCCCATTAAGATATGGAGTGAGATCTGATCATCTCCTCTGCGTTTTTTTGGTATTTATCTCCATGAGCATTCACATAGCAGAAAGGATTGTGATTCTTATCGTCACATGCATTTTATGATCAAACTTTTCTTCAATTTCTGGCCTCAATGTTTGGCGGATTCAGTTGTGGGTCGTGACACCCTTTCAGCACTGAGGGGCAGTGTGGAGAAAGGCAGCAACTGCAGTTGCAGTCCACATGAAACCTTACAGGGGACCAGAAGGACAGGAAATTTTGTTGTGTTCATTTGTAACGTGTTGTCCTTACAACAATGTTTTTCTATATTCAAATGAAATATTTTGTACCCGACACACCTGCCGTGTTGTTCTTTCAAAATAATTTGTTTTGAGCGCAATAACAGACATGTCCTTGCTTCTGGCAGAAATGGATTAGCCATACTCCAACCCAAATTTGATACTAATGCATTTACTAAACGCGATTTTGATTTTTTTTTTTTTTAAATTCATTTTGTTATCCGAAGAGGCCTCCAGTGACATCTCGGGAGGTGTCGAAAAACAATTCAGACTTTCACATCCTGCATCAGTCAGGCTTTTATTCAACATTAATAGCAAGCAAGTGAAACATTGCACTCTGAGTTCTCAAATTACAATGCAGCTAATGTATTATTCCCGCCCCATGTGGGATTACTTTCATCTTCCCCATTAAGATGCACATTTTGTTTGGATACTCAAATTACAAAGCCCATATTAAATCTGGCTGTGCAAAAGGCATTGATCATAGCCCCGAATGCCGCAATCCAACTTTGATTTAATTTGCACTTCCATTAATATCTATGAGACGTCCGATTGTCATCTTGGGCATATTGATGGTATTATAAGGCCTGCCTTCATATAATGTTCCCCGGCGGCAATGAGCAAATGTTATAGAGAATTATGCTGCCGAGAAGGTTCAGTGGAACTGGCACTGGAGTCAGAAATTCATTACCTTAATAAATAGATGGGTGAGAAAAATATACCATTTGAAGAGAAGTGTCCTCTGTCTAAAAAAAAAAAAAAAAACACACACAAAAAGCCCACCTAGACTTTTGGGTGCTTCTCATTGTTGCAACACCCAAGGGTCTTCTCGGGGACCCTTAAAATGTGCTCGACTGAGTCAAAAGAATCAGTCAGTGACCGTCAAAAAGCTTCTATCGACTGATTCGAGCATTTGGAAATAGCAAAGACTGAAAAAGAATTGAGTTTGAGTTTAGCTGGGCAAGTGTCACACGAAGAAGCCGTGGCGATTTCATTTCATTTGTTGATTAATGGAGCGCCAAGTGGGTTCCAGTATGAACCATTCGTTATAGTTTTCTGTAGGGAAAAGACTAGTGGAGCCAAGAGACGAGAATTAGGCTATAATTAATGCAATCATGCGGCGGAAAATAGCAGAAACTGACAATCAGAAGGATGCAAAGATGATGTGGTAAATAACGTAAATAATTCAAATTTTGACTATTTATTCATCGCTCAAACATATAAACACAATGTGTTTGGATTCGTGCATATCCATTTTGATTGGATATCCAGCATACTGATTTTTTATTGTATTTGTAACCGGTCAGTGCAAAGAAAATAAATAATTCTCTTTTCCGAAAGCATATGCTAGGACGAAAAACGTGCAGATATTATATTACAATCGTCTACAACGCGAGCTTTTCAGTGGACGGGAACAATTTCTTCTTTTTTGTTGACTAAATTGGCAAAGGGCTCTTTGCTTTCCCATTCTGCCGAGGATAGTTCATTTGCGGGTCATTAAAGCACTCGTCTTCTCATGGCGCTGGCTTGGCTGCTCAGGTGGCAAAGCCCTGCCGGGCAGACATCGTAAATAAAAGCAGCTACATTTGCAATGCCATAAATAGGGGACACCTAAGGACCTTGCATGATTGCAGACATCTAATCATTTAATTTATGCGTGTCCAAAGGAGCTCTCATTAACATTCAAGTAGCACTCATCCGTCGAGCGGGAACCTTGCGAAGGCTTTAAAAGGGGAAAGGAGCTATTTGGGCAACACGGCATGCTCGGGCACTCAGCGAGAACCTTCTCGCTTTTCTCCGTCAATGTCACGAGAGACGCAGCATGTGACGCTCCTGCTGTAGCTTGTGCGTGATTTGTGATCCACTGATTGTCTTGCTGTTAATGTGTAGAACCAAAGTTAAAGTCGTATTCTGGAGGTCACACGACACTTACAGTAGCAAGACGGAAGAATCATTTTGCAGCAAAATATGCTCCATCCAAAATAGCTGTCATTTTTTTTAATAGTATTTATTTGTGAAGACTGCTGTCGTTCTTACTGTAGTGATAACATTTGACACCTCTGTGCAAACTGATGCATTCGTGACAGAAAGTCAATGAATGATTTTTGTTGACAGCTCCTTTGTTCTCTGCTCAGGTTTCATATTGAACGCGTCGAAGAGACGGCACTCAGACAAGTGTGACACGTTATTAACAAGAGAGGAGTGGTAAAACTTGGATTTGATTTTTTGGTCATTTAAATTAAGCGTGTTCAGCTTTTAATAGATGAAGCCATGGCAGAAAAAGTATTTTACACTGACAATAAAATTCAATTTCTGCCTTTGGGAAGCTGATATTGCAGTACGGATAGACAGAGTGACTAAGCAAAAATAAAAGTGAGCATTCAAGCAATGTGCATTATAACCTGGGGAGAAACCTATTTGACTCCGCTCAGCATTATTTCTACCTGATCGGCGACTAGAAAAATAAATGTGTGAAGGCAATTGAGAGAGATGGGCCATGAAAAAGGAAGATACAGAAATAAATCACGAAGATAATTTAAAAGAGAATTTGTGACGACTGTGAAAAGCAACGCATCAAATGTCAGAAGTGTCTGTTGTACGCTATAGGCGCCATCCAAAGCATTTCCATGTCTCTAACTAGAACACAATAAATTGTTCCTCATTATTCAGTAATTAACTGGAATGTGCCGGGTCCCCATCCCCCTTGTGAAAGCCTCTAAATCACCGCCCTCCTCTTCTCTTCTCCTGTACGCAGCTCTTTAATTTCCTCTATGCAGCGGGGGGCGAGGGTAAATGAGCAGTGGGGGGGTCACAGCTTGATACACTCCATCATGCCTTTGCCACCCTCTTGTCACCTCCTCGCCACGTCTCAGCCACTCCCTTCTCCTTTCCCCCCCTCTTGTCCTTATGCCAGATCACCAACAATACAAATTGCGCAATCAAAGATGTAGAGGAAAATTACATTTTGAAATATCTTTGTCACTATGAAGCATTAAGGGAGTATATCAAGCATATTTTTAGTGGAGGTAAAAAAAATCTAAATCTTCAGAAAGCACGTACTGTTGAGTGGAAAAAGTAGGGGCCCTCTTCTCAAATTCATATTTTTAAATTATCAATCAAATGTAAAGACAAAGAAAATCATGAGTGCACCTTCTCCATTAAGTCATCATCAGTTTTTTCGTATTTGGTTTTGTCTCATGTCCTGTTTTTTTTGTGGTTCCTGTTTTGCCCTGCACATTTTTTGTTGTTGTTTCCACTTATCTTCTAATCAATTCGCTCAGCCGTTCGTGTCTTGTCCAAATCTTCCTAGTTGTCTCATCAGTTTGCAAACAAACGAACAAACGTTACGATTTGGTACATGACAATTTTACTTTTAAAAATGATTTTTTTTGCAAACATCACGAGACAGAAGAGTCTCGTCTTGGTAAATGATGAAAACTTTAACCCTGCCCCTGCCTGCAGAACCCCTCCCACCCCTCCAGGCATCGTGCAAGTGCCTTTGATGGTACTTTCCAACCCTCCTCTGCTCTTAATTGTTAAATTGAGCTCATATGTAGGCTGAGTCAAATCACCTGTCATTTCAGCAGGGAATCATTAGTGATTGAAAGGTATCTTGGAAAAAAAAGAAAAAAATGCCCAAGGCCTGGTTTTTACACTGCCTGCTGGGAGTTCCCTTTGTGCCTTGACAATCTCTGCCTATGGGCACGAGTGGGTAGTCTTGGGTGACACACATCGGCGCGTTTGGCCCAAATATAGATTCAAGAGAGTCAGTTGTGTCAGACACAATTCCTAGAGGATGTTGTTCTTCCAATGTGCTGTCACCGCCCCTGACCTAATTGAAGAAGATGCTTGCGCACATCACAGCCTAATATGAGAGCGAGGTCACGTCCATTTGAGGGGTAGTTGTAAAATTGGTATATAAACTAGGACAATAGGAATTACATAAAAAAAAGAAGACACCATTTTAGATTTAATCAAGCAGATACGTTAAATATATACCTACATCATCGTTTGCTACACTAGACACAAAATAATTTGACTCTTCGATAAGTGTCTACCGTATTTTCCGCACTATAAGGCGCACCTGATTATAAGGCGCACCTTCAATGAATGGCCCATTTTAAAACTTTGTCTATATATAAGGCGCACCGGATTATAAGGCGCATAGAATAAATAACTCAACGTTGCTCAAACGTTAATAGTAACACTCGAAATAGTGAAAACAATAAAAAATATATCAATAACTCAACGTTGCTCAAACGTTAATATCACACAACACACAAAATAAACACGTAAAACTTACTTTAATAATTTAGTCCTCATCCACGCATCCATATTGGTCCATATATAAGGCGCACCGGATTATAAGGCGCGGCTTTTGAGAAATTTGGAGGTTTTTAGGTGCGCCTTATAGTGCGGAAAATACGGTACTTATCATGCTCATCTAAAAAGAGAAACATATGTATTTTTACATATTTGTAATGATATTTAATTTTCATTCTTTGACGTTGACACCTTTTCAGGTGACTCAGCTAGGCTGTATTGACGAGCCCACCACTGCACGCCATCATGTACGCGGAAAATATCATTCCGTGGGCACAAAACGCCGCAATACTTTGGGCTCCTATTTTCCACATGGATTTAATCATGAATAACACCACTACACAAGTAGCTTACAAAAAAAGAGAAAAAATCCCTCTAAACACATGGCATTAATATTTAATGGGGCTGCTTCCCCGGGAGACCGTTCTAAGTTGGAGCGCTACGTCTAAAGGGAGGTTGTATTAGTGGTGTGTGTTTGTTGGAGGAAGCGCAGTCTCTCACACTAATGAAGCGATCAAGGCCTGAATTTTGAGAAAGCTTCACATCCGATTAGCGGCCTGAGATACATGTAAACAAGGCCAAGCAGCGTGAGATAACATCACTCGACTAAAGACAACACTAGGGAGGCTTGCAAGCGGCGCTAATGTTTCGGATTTGATCTTTTTTCTGTCTCCTTGACCTTGTGCACAAATGTTTCGAATTATATTTCGAATGTGTTGCGACGAACCAACCTGACCTTGTCCATATCCGCTCAGCTGGGATGGAAGAATGTTTGAAACCCCGTTAGTAAAGGACAGGACATTGGGATGTTATGAGAAAACATTTGCATTCTACAGCTTGTGTTAGTCCCAAAGCCATCAGGTAATTTGAAAGGGACTCTGTGAATTTAAGATGTGCAGATGTTTTTGCTTTAACGCGGGCATCTGTTTATGCAGACACACTTTATGTTCGTAAAACCACAAAGGACCTCCCATAGGTTTTATGGAGCAGTAGCAGCTAGAGCACTCAGCTTTGTAATTGTGCCGCACCAGGTAATGAGAAAATTGCTCCCAAGCAGTGCTCCCTGTAGATGTAACCCGCAACACAATTTGAACAGCATGTGCTTTATCTATATTTCAGCTTTCCGGGGGTCAATCATGGTCACAGTTTAGAGCTCAATTCGTACCAGAGGACTAATTTTCTCCAAATATAAAATGGCAAAGAAAATTGTTTGCCCTGCAATCCATGCAATACCAAAATGAAAATACTCTTTACTGGATTTGTTGTTTTAGTTCCACTGAAGCACAATTCAAAAAAAGCAATGTTGGGTATTTCATTATTTTTTTATTTCTACTTTTGTCAGAATGATTTCTGTCAAATATCTCTCTATTTAGCTTTGTGATTTGATTTCTAGTATAACCGGAATGCCAATCATTGCCGCAAGAAGAGATTGCGGTGCTTCTGCCAACTTGACACCGTTTGTTATTCGATCGAGCACACTCTTGATCTCGATTTCTAATGGCAGAAAACAAATGTTTGGTAATTGAAAATAATTTAGTAACTTTGTGTTGTTTGCTCTCACATTCACACTGACCTCTGCGGGGAAACAATGTTGTCATGTGTACAGTCACATAGTGACATGGCTGCCACGCTCCAGTGTTCATTTCCTATTATGAGACCGGGACATATTTCAGACTCAAGTGATCCAAACAGTGATCTGCCACTCGAGAGAACCGTCTTTGAGAAGAGGGGTTGAGGGGAGCGACAAGGACGAGGGTCCTACAAATGACATATCCAACAGGCTCCCGTGTTTCCAGTGGCACTTGAGCTCAAATAGGCGCTCATCAGGGGAAAGGCTTCAAGATTTTTTTTTTTCCCCTCATACTTCAGAAAGACGCTCACGTCAACGCCTGAGCGCTTGTTGGTATGTTTCTTGTTATTCGCTGGCATCAAGGGCCGCTTGTTTGGTGATGACACCGCTGCCATAGCTCGGAGTGATTTGGGCCGAGACGATTCAAGATCACTTCAGTCACTCGTTCGGAGCTCAAGTACATTTGTCACAACTAGGCTGGTATCAAAACAATGAAAAGGACTTCACAAGTAGATTCAACTGTTTGAGCCGCTTTCAATCGGGGATGTGGAGCCGGCGGGGTAAGGTATGAAGGATGGATAGATGGATGTCTCCTTTCAAATCTTGTTTTCTTTTTAGAAGCAAAATGTAGGAAACTGCATTCCTATCCTGTAAGCCAAGCAAGCCATTTGGAGACGTAACAATCAATTAAGGAAGAAGCAATTTCAAGTGATTCTGTTTCTCTCTTCCCAGCAGCCTTTGGCAAATGTTAGTCCCTCGGGTGCCATCAAGCATGAGATCATCAACTGACCATGAGCACAGACACATCAAGAGTGTCCTTTTATGTTTGGCTAGCAAACAATCGAGAAGGCTCCAACAATATAAAATATTTTTCATTCGTCTGCATCACGGCTACTATTAACTTCTCTTCTCCTCAGCACGGATTCTTCTTTTTTAATCTTTTACAACGGCTCTTAGACTCATTTCATCTACTTCCAGTTTGTTGCATCACCGACAAATACAACACTTATACGAAACTCAATCCAACTAAACAATGCTTTACACCACAGCTTTGTGTCTTGAAGCAAAATTAGGACAAGTTCCTCACAGCGTAGCGGCAACTGTAAAGCTCAGCCAAGCAAAGAACGTCCAGGACAAACTACCCTTCACACTCATGCACGGGGTCCATTTGGCCCGTTGCCTGCTGTTAGCTTCTTCAGCGTTCCAATGACGTTGGCAAAACAGCCACTCCGATCAAAACATTACAGAGACAAAGTCAGCAACATTTTATTACCTTGAGTAGTTCCCGCCGTGAAGTGATAATGATGCCAAAGGGCAAATGCTGAGTATCAAACGTTGAAAGGCCGTAAAATCTACCGTGGTCACGATGTATACACGTTCGGAATCCGGTACTTTTCTAGGCTAATTGTCAACTGCTGGCTAAAATATAAACCATGAAGTCATAGATTTTGGAAATATACAAATAAAAGCAGACATTCTGCTCACACGAGGCAGCAAGTGGCAGTTTGTTTATTACGGGAGTAAAACAAGCGGGGAAACATGGGTAGGGAGCCGCATTCCAATTTCTGCACATACAAGCCGTCCAATTTACTCTAATTAGGCTCAACACTAGAGTTGCATTTTAATAGATGTCCCGCTGAGTGTGCATATGTTTAGAGAACAAGAGCCATGCTAATTGAAAAATTAAGATGTGAGAGTATTTGTCTGCTGGGATCGCACTATGTTGCATTCAGTTCCTGAGGAGAACTGTCACGGACACTTTTTAATGTCTCGCTCGTCGTCTTTCAAAGCAGTCTTGTTCCGATGGAGATGAAAAATTCACACTGCGCTGCCGTGTTGTTTAATATTCTCACTCTTCTGACATGTGCTTTTTTTTTCATTGGTCAGTGTCAGTCATATTGTCTTCAGCAGTAACTTAGTTAGGATTTACTTTGAGTGAGATGAGCTTTGTGGCCCCACGTCTTTTGGGGAACTGCGGACGCTCTGCACGTTAACGCTCTCCTTAATGTGAAAAAAGGTGACAGCTCAAGATCAAGGTGAAATTCCACTACATCAAAGTGACTGCACTTTTTTTTTTTTTTGCACTTACTGTACAGGTCTTCTATTATTTACCGGCTCTGCCTCTGATCCTTCAGATTTTTTTAAGCAAAGAGAGATAAACAATTAGCCAGCTTAAGTTAAAGAAGGGTTTCACATTTCCAATTTATTCAAATGACTTAGAGCCCTTTTTTTGTTCTTGGGTATTTTGAAAAAAGTGTTTCACAGTCTCTAGAAGTTTTTTTTCGCCCCGCCTTTCTTAGTTAAATGTTAGTTTGCTGATCATGCTGGCGGTGCAGAGACCCCTTCTGCCCTTTAATTAGCTCCACAGAGACTCGGTGTCATCGTTAGCTGTGGTAATGAGCGCACACTCCCATGTCACCTTGAGCCTGGCCGAGACAAAGGCAAGGATGACACTTGATGTCACTCTGACTCTCCCCTTTTTCAAATATTTAAAGCTTCTCAGATAAGCAGATGTCACCCCGCCCCCGCCACACATAGATTCATGGGACTAATATGAAATGTTAGACAGAAAATTCTTAAATCCACAAGTGGGTCAAAATTGACCCAGAAAGGTCTATCTGTCATAATTTTTTTGATGTAATAAATTGACACCTTTACAGAGAATGAAAACCAAGGAAGTCTGGGGAGGGGGAAATTGGATTCTGTGCTATATGACTTAAACCAGCTGGGACCTGGAAAGTCACTTTCCTAAGGCAACAATGCCACATGGGACCTCTTGAAGATCCACAGGGTGTTCTTAAAGGCCCTGAAGTTATTCAACCCACTAAAAGATGAAATAGATTTTTTTTCTATTAACATTTGGACTGTATTGCTCTGATTTCTCAGCTTTTATGATGTCTATCAATCTACATCCAAATGTCTTTACGGAAAATTCTGATCTTTGAGAGAATGTGTTGACGAATAAATTACTACAAAACCATAAATGAGTAGGAAATGAAAGTATTTAATTTACAGTAGTTAAAAATCAATTGAGGAATAAAATAGGCTCCCCGTGCAGCCTTCCTGATTCAATGTCCATTATTACAGACCATTTTGCTCATCGGGATAATCAATGCCGGTGCTGGCTGAAGCCTTGCTCCAAAGACTAAATTGTTTGAATTGATCATGGGGCCCTTACTCACCAATAGTATTTTAGGATGACTAATTAGGTGATGCGAAGACTTGCCTGCAGGGGCTTTTGCTATTAGTGTAATGATGATATGACACCGAGGCATCTCCCGTAAAGCATCGTCTTGTTGTTATTGGCCAAGACAGATGATGATTGTCTTTCG
This sequence comes from Syngnathus scovelli, assembly GCF_024217435.2. Lineage (NCBI taxonomy): Eukaryota > Metazoa > Chordata > Actinopteri > Syngnathiformes > Syngnathidae > Syngnathus > Syngnathus scovelli. Next base: position 3,603,173 of record NC_090857.1, on the reverse strand, counting down.
TTGGAGCGGGTTACAAAATGTTCCCTAAGTAGCATTCATAAAGCAAAGCTTCTCGCTGTGTCAGAGTGATAATAAGGCCGGTGATTCATATAGACTTTAGCAGTCACGGGAGTTCAACCTGTATTTTTTTTTTGTCCTTGCTGTTGGCAATCACGGATCTCCTGCTTCTTCTTCTTTTGTCCGCAAAATTCATCAGAGCGAAAGCGACGTTTGGCACAGAACGGCGAGTCATTGATATGCTTGCTCTGTTTTTCCACATTGTCTTTTTATCTTGCTCATTACTGTCATTACTACGGGCTCAGATACATCTCATTACAAGGGTAATTGGGACAAACATAAAATCCATGCGCCCACCCTTTAAGTTGGATCGCTTTCAAAAGCTCAAAGTCAACAACCGCCCTGTAAGGTCTACAACAGATGTTAGCGCTTCACGATAATATTCGCCGTGATTATCTTGCTTTTTGCTTCATTTGATGGAGTCTTAATTTGGAGAATTAACGCGGTTTCCAGTTGAAGTTATCTATGTCATCTACCGACACAACCCGTGAAGTTTTTCTATCAGGTGTTTTTTTTTTCCCGGTTTCATCTAATGTCGTTTTACTTTGACATAAAACCTCATGAAGTCTTTTTCATCGACAACTTAGTTCCTTTGCCAAATATGAACTCTGAGATCTGATTATTAAGCAATTTCCATAAAACTTCAAATTACTATCTGAACAATTATTTTAAAGATGTTACCGGACCCCCAGTAGACCCCCCCCCCTCTTCCCCCAAGGTCTTGAAAGCGATTATACAAAAAGATAATTGCTATGAAGATTTCAAGAGATTAAAATTGGTTTGACAAACCTATACGTTGTTAACTACTGCTCAGCGCAGAAGAATACATTTGCTGACAAGGCCACAAAGAGTCGGTTAAGAGGAGGTTTTCCCCGTGTGCCCAGGTGGGCGGGAGCTAGCGCTCTCTTTATTATCGCGGCTAATGGCGTTCCAGATCCGTCCTCAATTATACAGGATGGGCTGAGCAATTAATTAATAATTCTTCTGATGGATAAATAGTGCAGCGCTCAGCAGATGTGCACCTCTTAGAGATGAGAGGTGACGCCGATTGAGGCTATTGACCATCGAGGCCTTCCATATATGTGAGCTTTATCTCGGCTTGACACGTTGTTACGTTCCGTGGCCCCTCTCTAACCATCGGCAGGCGTCCGTGTTGTCCTGATTTACTACGTGTAAAGTTGCATAATTTGTGTTTTAAGAAACGGTATTAATCCTTTGTCACGCAGCAAAAAATGCTTCTTCCCCCGCCGCCTCCCCCTCTCGGGTTAAACGTACATGGGCTGAAAAATGACACACCCTCAAAGGACTTTGGAGCCATGGCTGACTTGTATAATTTCCCCATAAGCTTGGAGCGTTTATGTGTGGAAAGGAGGAATTATATGGCTATGAATGGCTTCCTTAATAGTGATATCACTTCTAAGAACAAAAGACGGCGCTTCCGTCGCGAGCGCAGACGCTGGCTGGATCGACCATTTGCGCGACTTCCATTAAGGTCGGGCCCAGGGTCCGAGTGCACCAGAGTGCATGAGTGACACCGGGGCCAAGACGAATGGAGCACTCTCCCGCACAGCTCGTTAACACGGGAATCTCGGGGAAAAATAATAGTTATTAAATTAATTGCAGTCTTGTAAAATATGTGTCAAAAATTATATGGGGTTCGATTAACTCATAACATGAGTGTCAAATCTGTAATAAAATCCTGATCAATAAAACAATAACCGTGTTGTTAAAAGCAGTCACTGAAAGGTGTTTCTGGCTGAAGGCTCCAGGGGTGAGCAACCCTTTTAATAGAAACAGATTTCATCTTTCCACCATGTCACCTAAATCACCTCAATGTTTGTGTATACAATTAAAATAAGATCATAAATTGTGCCAATGGAAGGATTCCGAACACGGCCGGCGACCTCGTACGTCAGCCTTTGAGAAAATGCATGTCTAACAATCTGTTGATGACAATGAGGACGTACCGTCTCGGGAGGATGAGGAAACATTATTTTAATATATTGTTCGCTTAAAATCGATAAGTTTTAAAACAGCGCTAACGATGGCTATTTATTTAACTTCCGGGATCTTTAAGGAGAAAACTTACCACTTGTGCGTGTGATTGAATGAATGCTTGATTATTTCATTTCTTTGGCCCGGCTTGACCATTATACTCAAGTGACTGCTCCTTCAAATTGAGAAGCAATGAGGCAAAGCGGGGTTTATTTGGAGTTCTCACACAATGATAATGTGTCAGTTGAAGGGCAGATTTGTTTTTGGAAGCCTCAGAGTGCCACTGACTTCATAATAAGACAGCCTGGATTATTTTATTTTATTTAGCACCTTTTACTCTTGTATTTATATGAAATAATTCCAATTGGGGTGTCAACTTGAAAATTAAATTGTCTGTTCAAGGGAATCATTGCAAATAAATGGCGGGGCAATTAAAAGTTGGGAGTGACACGATTTGGTAACTATTACAATAATTATAATGATATTGATAATGACTTTAGCTGGAGGTGTGAAATTCACAAATGAAAGAGGTTCGGATGCGGAGGGGCTAATAACGTGGAGAGCATCTTCCTCACCAGTGTAAAAATGTGGCTCCTCCTAATTGAGTAATGCCACAAAAATAATAATCCAAAAACACCGTTTCGTGGAAAGTGTTATTTCATTACTGTTCCTTTTTGTAGCAGGAGGTTTTGCTCTCAAGCTGCCATTGATGGAAAGTGTCCTACATTGCGTCGCAGTAATGGAGCGCTTTATCAGTTCATGTTGAGAGTCGCTATAGGCTAAGTATGGATGAGCGTGACAACAGGCACAACGCGCTGTTTGTCTGCTTATGATTAATGCGCTGGATCCGAGTGGGATGCCGCATGAAAAAAAAGGAAGAACTAGCATGATGGAAGATTCCATAGAGATGTTGTTTTTTTCCTCCTAGTGCCTGCTTCCTTTTTTTCCCCACGCACTGCTATCAGCCAAATTGGATGATCGGTGGGGGAATTCTCCCAACTCGCCGGGGTTTTTCACAGTCGTTTGCCTTCAGGTTTCAAATTCACTCAAAGTGCACAAGTCCTTTATCCAGTGACGGGTTTTTTTTTCAATTGAGCATTAAGGAGTAGTCCAGATTGGTTTATTGAAAGACTTGCTTGATTTCAGTCAAAGAAAAATATTCACTTTGCTACTTGTTGTCCTCTGCTGACTACATCTGACCCTCATCTGATCAAGCAAAATGTAAAATATATCCTCCATTGATTTGACTCATAATGGCCTCCAGTCAGTTTATTTAACATATAAATTGACAATATAGCTGAAATGTGAAATACTTAAAAAATTATCTCAGGGGGACACACAAATTCCCAAACTAGCCTTATTCTGGCGCAAAAATCAAGACGCGTCGTTTTCTTCTTCTTCTCTTAGCGCTACAAATCAAGGACCCCTAATCCGATCAAAGGTATGCTTGAAATAATAGTTTGCAGAAAACCAAGCTCAGCAGCCAGAACATGAGGATGAAAACCCTTGAGTAGATGCAATGGTCAATTATTGAATGAGTGAATCTCATTGTCCAATTACACACATTATCAGCGTCTCATTAAAGGCTGAGGATGTGGAATCATTCTAAAGATTTGCAGCATGGGCATTAAATGATGATATACTCTCCATGCATGTGCAGGATGTGTGCTCCTCGGTGCAGTAGTAACGTGCATACTGTAGTTTTCAAAGTCATCTTTTTTTGCAAAATCACTCTCAGTATTAAAAAACAGTGAGTTATATGAAAACGTCACTGTGCCAAAGTGACCTGTAAACACTCGCAGGTGAGAGATAAATTGCTGCTTGGCAGGCAGCGCACCACCTCTGATCGCCATGCCCCCGTCGCCATTAAGCTTTGGAGTGCTTGGAGAAATACAACCTCCTCCCAGGGCTGAGTTTGCCATGTAAAGCACATCTTTAATGAGCACAATCTCAATGAATAACACCGCTGCCATTTAGTGGAGATCTCATGTCATTCCCAAAGACTACATCACATGCTCAAGTGCTACTTACGGCGCCGCTTGTGAGAGCAATGGCTCACTCTTTTCACAAGACAACTATTTAATTCGCCTTTTTTACATCCGTAGTTTGATATTTGTTGTTAATTCAATACGTGTGTGTGTATATAAAATTAGTAAAATGTGCAAAGATTATGGAGCAGACAGGTCAAGCCCAATAAGCATTTTACAAGTAAAGGTTCAACTAAAAATGTCCCCTTTAAAAAGGAAATAACGATGAAGACTCAACTCCATATAAAGGAAACCAGTGCGGTTTAATTCTGTTCAACAAAAAAAATAGCTTGCTAAGTTAACTGAGAATAAAGTTTGGTATACTGCCCAGTGTGTTCCTCCACTCATGATGAAGTAAAGCACCAAACCGGTGGTTGAGAATGTCAATGATGGAATGGCAGCACTATTTGCAGCTTTGTGAGTTCAAACCAGATTAATGCCGGACCATAAGAAGGATGTGGGACTAAAGCCGGTTTCAAGGTCTCTTAACTTTTCAAAGAATAGTGGCGTCTCAATGTTGAGCTGCTCAGGCCAAGGATTTTCCGTAACCTCTTTTTAAAAAATGGACCGCGGGGTGAATTCATAAAAGAGCAGTCTGTTGGCCAATTTGTCTTTTGACAGGAGGGAACATTGGAAGCCACCAGAGGGTGGTCAGCGGTGAGTGGCACAGGTGTGCCTGGGGCGGTACCTGCAGAAAGTTCCTCCTCATGATTTGTCCTGGATGAGGAGGGAAGGGAGCAGCGGCGTGGGCCACCATCTGGCCCCGGCCAGGGAATTGGGTTTGTTAGGCACGGATGGCGTGTGTGCGCATTGTGTCAACCCCATCAGGGCACTTCACGAACAGATGTTCTGCGGCGTGTCCGCTCCAGCACGACTCAGGAGAGAAGACGTGCCTATCAGTCGTTGGAGGATTTCAAGGGGGAAGCCTGATTGTGACCTTGAGGCCGCGTGTCATTCGCTCCCTGCTCAAGCCTTTGGAGACTTCCAAAAATGTCCCTAATTGGTGATCAAAAAGATTTGAATCACGCTGTGCAAACACAATGCGTGCAATTACACCAATTGCAAGTCTGCACTCGAGGCGGATCCAGCAGTCGGCTTTGATTTTCATTCTTTCGCATTTGACATTTACTACAGGCTAGTCATTTGAGTTGATAAATATACTTGTCGTTGTTTGCCACATTATATGCTGCAAATCAACATTACGTACACTCTAATTAAAATGTGGATGCGGTATGGTAACACAATGAAAAAAAAACTTTGGTGAACATACATGTTGCTCAAGTTAGAGCAATCATCACAATTATCAGAGTTAAAGAGTGCAGGGCCTAAAATTGATCCCTGTGGCACACCTCATGTTATTTAATGGACTTGCCTAAAACCAGATTTATAATTTGCTAAAAAGTCATTGAATTGAAAGTTTGTCAAAAACGTTAGACACTCGTCAGTACATGTTGAAATCGTTCAAATCTGTCTGTACCCAGTTTTATGCCAAACTGAGAATAAAGTTGGTTACTAGTCCAATTACTTTGTATGATTTTGATAAACGTTCTATCCCTCAGTCCAAAAGAAGATATTCTAAAACTTAGGGGGGAGTATTTTCTCAAAATGTCTGCATCATGAAGTGGGGAAGTGTATAAAATGCAAGCGTATCATATCCTCTGCCCATCCAGACCCCAGCAATCAATAAGCGTTTAATCAGTCAATTATATGGCGCTAATTTAACAGCCTGCAGGTAGAGCCATCTCGGAGCACTTCCCCATGAAAATGCAAGCCATAGGAAATTTATCTTTTGGAAAATGTCACTGAGGGAAATGAGCTATTCAATGGAGGGATGAGGAAGTCCGCAGCATGTGGTTCATGTTGGGAGATAGCAAGAGAGCTGCACTTTGGGGGAACGGGCTAAAGAGAGATTGCGACGTTATGAGCGGGCAAGACTGCTGCATAATCAAAATTATGGGGAATGTGGTCACAGCGATGTACAAATAACTGAATTTGTGAGTGAGTGGAAATTATTGTATTGCTGGCTGGATTGATATTTTAATAAGTTAAAATTATGCAACTAAAAATCAATCAATTAACAACTAATTGAGTATTCAATTCATCAAACATGTTTCAATCCTGTTTTTAAATTCAAATTTCAGCCTCAACCATAAATATTTTCCGATTCCTGTAGCGATCCGTGAAAGCCGACCGATTAGTTGTCTTTTTTTTTTAATCAAAATATTACATATTTGCAAACATCTGCTTTTACATTGGAAAATAAATTTCCCCAATTTCTGACTAAATAATGAGTCATTCATAATTTGTGTGTGCATTTTCTGCACACTTTATTTTGCCATCGATTAATCGGCACATATAATCTTCAATTGCAGCCCTAAATAGGATGTTTAGTTCAAGTGAACGACTCAAGAAGGGCAGCTTAGCAGCCATTTTTGGCCGGCAACCGGGCTCGTGTCAATATTTAAATTGTTAAGGGAAGTGTTATGGACACAGGCTGTTGTTGGGAGTTGAGTTTGGCCCCTCACCTATTAAAACCGGCATCTGTCGGAGCATAAATTAAGATTAAAAATAACTGTACAGAGATCAGCGGGTAGAGTACAGTCAAGCAGATGTCATTTTAAAAGTGCCAGATGGAACAATGAAAATGGCTTTGGAAATGAGAAAAAGTGCTGTGAAAGGTCAGATCAATTAAGAAAGTGGCGCTGGATGCCATATGACAATTAAGGCCGGCGTGAGGCACTGGAGCCAGCGGGGGCAGTGGAGAGAGCGGAGAGGAACTCAGAGAGGAACTTCTCGGGGGCGCTGGCTCAGGACGCCGAGCTTCCTGCGCTCAAGTGCTTTTGCACCAGGTCAAGGTTAATGACCCACACAGATAAACCCGATAGAATGCCTCACAGCACCGCGCGCGACCTTTGTCCGTCACTATTAAGGAGACAATAAATTACAGGCATGACTTTAAGTGACATTGAAATTTACTCGAGTCTAATGAGACAAAGGGAGAAGGCGGAGATTGATGGCCGGTACTACGGGACGGTTACTTTATTTACATTTTTCTTAGCCAAGTGATAATTCCCCAGAACCTTGACTTGATCTTTTTTTTTTTTTCCCAGTTATTCCCACAATTTTGTTGTTTCATCTCTGAAATATTTTACAAGAGGCCTGACAGGTTCCTTCCTTGAGTGCACATGAAACCACAAGGGGGCAATATTTGCATTGTTTGCTGCATCCTCCACGGGCATACGAAGCATATTTGCATCTCACTTGTGCATTTGCACATTGGAATCAAGTTCACTTGGGATGTTCATCTATGTGATACAAACTATTTGGAGCTCTTGCCATTGTTTGATTGTACATTTTAAACATTGTCATAGTTTGCATTCACAAATTATTTCCCCAAGTGGGGGACAAAATGACAAATGAGAAGCATGAGACCAAAAAATAGGGCATTTAAGAAATAGTTTCACAATGGTTTCACTTGATCCTTACATTTTCCCCGTCAGCATTTTTGCAGTGTGCAAACGGAATTATTCATCGCACTAATACTAAGATAAATGCAGCGATGACAGAATTGTAGATGACTTTATTTACTTATGAAAAAGAACACAGCTACTTTTTATGGTGTCTGTAAAAGGATATTCGTGGTATATGTTAGGTCTGCTAAAGCCTCCATTTGCATGCCCTTAAAATACAGTTTTAATTATAGATAAGCCTCAAGTGAGATAAAAGAGCCTTTACAGTTACTGCAGATGACTTACAATATATTCCTACAGTTGTATTTCTACATATTAATCTTGGCGCAGGGCTTTTTTTTTTTCTTCTTTACATCTGCAACATAAATGTTCCTTTGGGCTCTGTTCGGTGGGTTTTGGCTTCATTGATTGTCGGGCCTCTCTGCTGGAATGCGAGAATTAATTAGACAATTTGTATAATTGACTGAGGCACAGAAAGACATTTGGGGCTCGCCAGAGTGGCGGCATCCCGCGGTCCCCGTTGTCCTTGAGCTACTCTCATCCAGATGTTCAAACGGACTGGACGATGACCTCTCAACCTGCTCCTAATTATCATGTGAATGACAACATGGCCCAGATCAATAGTTCTCAGTCTCCCAGATAAGGAGACGCAATTCTGTCAAGAGAGAAAATGCTAATGTAATTAATGTCCAATAATCCTCTGGCACGTGGATATTCGTACTTTGCCCAAAAAACGCATGTGGGGTGTGAAAAGGATTCTTCTTACCCAAATATTTTCCACAGTGCAATAAACACCAAGTCATGCTTTTTTTGGGGGGGGGCAAATATTTCATGTCTGTTTTGACGAGTCAGCACTTGACCATGTTGTCAAACTTGTCTCAGAATCATGAATATATAATTGTCTTTACTGTGAAGCTGAAAATGTTTAGACAGAGTCAATGAACAGGATAATATTAACGCATGATAATATTAATGCATTTTTTTTTTTTTAGCAAATTTGGGAGAGTTCTTCATATATTATACATGTTAAAAATAATTTATTATCATTAAGGTAAAGGCAAAGCCTTCTTTTCGTCATATATTAATGCTCATGACAGCAATGTAACTGAATATCTGACTTTTTTGTGGCGAAAAAATATAATAATTTTGGTCTAGTTTCTTCTTCTGATGTTCTCTTGGTGTCACAACTGGCTGATTTCATGAGCGCATTTTTATCGCATCTGCTAAGACACAACATTGCTTCCCACTGTGACAATTACAAATTTCAAAGAGAAATTTTATTCTTCCTGATACAAAATCATAAACCCAGCATGTGCCAAAGAGGATCCTTTATTTTATTTGTGCAAACAGGTTTGGAGGAAATAAAGACGCTCAATTAATGAAATTGAGCGTTGGATCCCATTGGAATTTTGCTTAGACACGACTGTTTCATTCAAGCCTAAATGATCTTTATGAGCTATGAGGGGAAAAAAGAAAAAAGGTGTGTTTATATGCATGCGTGAGGGGGTGTTCACTGCAAGATGGAAAGAGATGGAGCAATACAATTTATTCCTTAAGTGAGGCAAAGGCCATATTGCCTACCATTAACAGAGCAGAACGTAGGCACTGGCTGATAATTAAGTAATCCATGAGAGCATGAGCAATATAGGACAGTCACTAACACCCTCAGCCATGTTGCTCCATCAAGCCACTTGCAGACCCCCCCCCCCCCCAACATTACTTTAGATTATGCTGGAAAATATGATTGCATTGTAATTTGAAAGTGCAATGCGGGGAAATGTTCTGCTTGTTGCTCCAAATAAACCAAAGCAGTTTTAAAGCCTGTCACTTGTCACCACTGCTCATGGATTTGAATATTTTCTCGTACAATATTTGTCATGACATTGTGTCCAGTATCTGAAATTGACTTTTGTGGTATAAAAGAAAACTGTCCTGAAACACACAATAACAAAATATTTTTTTACTGTATTTGCGTAGATAAGCTAGTGGTAATATTTTATCTTAAATATTAATTCCTTTTATTAATGCACTACAGCAAAACTTTGAGTTATTCTTTCATTCAAGACTTAAACAGCTTTGTAAGATGCATTGCATCATGTTGCTTCCGTTACTACTGAAATATTTATCCGCGCTGCAATTTACAACGATCCACAATTTATAACACCAATGTGCACCATCCATCTCCCTCTTGTCTAAATGCATTTTCTTTGTTGCTTAAAAGAAGTAGAACCGTGGGAGGTTTAGGACAAGATCTTTTCTTCTGCCTCCTACCAAATGGTCACATTTGAATTCTTGCTTTCATCCCTCAAGACCGCAAACACAGTTTCATGATTAGCTACGAGAGTCATGTTTAATAATTCCCAATTATACAGCGAGCGGGTACCTCGTCCACAGCGTGAGCGCAGCAACTCCGCCGTGGGAGCTGCATCTGGGCCTGCTGCTCTGCGTGTGTTCAGTCACCTTGATCTCATCCATGAGCATGTTCCCCATCTTAGCGGGGTACAACTGCAAGACCTGCACTATGCTGTTGTATTAATAATACAGTAAGGAATTGTCCAGGAGGGAGTTTACTTTTGTGTCTTTGGCTCCTGCCCTTTTTTTTTTTTTTCCAACCTCCAATTTGTTACGCAGTTTAGCCAAACATGCAGCGTGGAGCATATCAGGCTTGCATGTGTCGGAGGCACAGAGGAACCAAATGCACTTTTGGGTGAGAAAAATGTACTCCCTAATGGGGCAAAAGACCACTTTGGAACATGCTGTATTTATGAATCTTTAACTTAACTTTAACTTAACTTAAATGCATCTTGGTGGGTCACTGCTTTCATTCTTGTCATTTTGCTCAAAGGAGATGTCACGACTAAAGTTACGAGAATTTCTTTATCGACACACAGTTCCATCAAGTAAAATAAGAGCAGATAATCCAGTTAGCAGCAGTAATGAAGTCAGTTGAACTTTGCCAGCAGCTAAACTCATTAAATGGCTCCGGTAAAAGTAGTCGTGTGATGTTTTTTTTTTTTTTTTTCATTTGTTTTGCTGTTTGGAATTGTTTTTCTTTGCACTGTGTCTCTTCTGCATTTCCTTCCTGAGCTTTGTTCCTGCTCGAAACCGGTCTTTAAGTAACACTGGGTGTTGCAACGGGATATACTTTCACCCCCCCCCCCCCCAGCAATGCCTTATACCAGATACTGCCTGTGATGTGGAATGCTCCATTATTACATCAACGTGTAGCTTTTTTTTTGGGGGGGGGGTGGATAGACAGCACATTTATTGAGTCTTACGTGCTGCACCTGAATATGTCAGTTAAACATTTTGTTCTTCTCCAAAATTAGTGTTTACTTGCTGATGCATGCATTTTTTTAATGCGTACGAGTATGAGAACAAAACACCTGCAGCTGTAGCGTGAGCAACAAACTGTTGCGAAATATCTCCACATGACCGGGCGTGTCACCTTTAACGCAGCATTCCTGCCCCATATGGAAGTCAATTGAGTTACCCAAATATGCAAAGAAATACATGGGAAAAAAAATTTGTGAACGCGGCTCAAGGCTAAAATACCGCAACAACACACCTGCTGAGGGTGCTAAATGATTAAACTGCTTGTGATCTACCTTGAGAAATCTCCATGCAATATTCTCCATATCAGAGATTACCAAGTATAAAGTTTAAATGTCTAATATTGCTCATCCAAATGTCACCGTTTCATATTAAAAAGCAGAGTTTAATGACATTTTTGGGGTTTGGAATGTCATTTCCTGAGACAAACGTGTACATGTGGCAGCAGCTCAGCGTGTGAGAATTGTCAAGAAAGAAGAAAACGCTCAACTCCAGTATGCGTGTGCACAAGGTCAAATGTGTGTGCGTACGCTTTCCTGAACATGTGTGTGCACTAACGGTGTGCAGGGCCTCTTCAAAAGAAAGCTCCCTCCATATGGTGTTGCTGAGCTGCGAGGGGGTCAACTTGCAAGCCAAACTCAGATGAGGAGGATTGTCTGACTGCCCATTGTGCCTTGACACAGCCTGCGGAGAGAGCCGGCCGCTTTCGGGGCACCGCCGCCATCCCCTAATATGGCAAATGAATGCATGAGCGAATACACGGGTGTGTAGCTGAAGGAAGAACCAAGACAATTTACATAATTGCACGTGGGGTATGCATTTTCCAACGTTTGAACAGCTATTTGCATATTTGCAGCTCTATAGAAATTATTCAGTCAATAGTGAGGATCCATCATGTAAATACATCTCCTTTGAAGGGAAAAAGGGAGCAGGGGAGGAAGTCAAACAATAATAATGTTAATGATGTTTCATGTCCCCAGGGGAGATCGCTACCCAGGATCCCGAGCAAAAGTTGTCCCGCGGAGCCGTGTGATACCAGAGTGTAGCTATGACATGTTTACTTAGCAGGTGAATATCAGACGAGGGAAAAAGAACACTTTGGCTCTGTTGTTTCCTTTTGTCCTCCTTTCCCTTTTTTTTCTCTTCCCAGCAGCATTGATCTGAGCGGGAACAAACCGACCATTTCATCTATTTCAACTGTCAAGGGTCCCCTTTTTCACACGTGTGATCACAGTTTGCAGAGGCTCACCGTCAATTGTGGCCACTGTCTTGTTGCATCATTTGAAGTGCTATTTTCCTTGGCGTCACCCCTCTTTGTGATCGAAACCGACACGGACCTTCACGCACGCTGACATCTTTTGAAGCGTTCGCGAGCACAGCCATCGCTCCGCATTACTTTTGTTGATGTTTAAGGTGAGAGAGGCGGCAAGTGATGTTAAAATGAAAGCGGGCTGGTGGTTTGGTGACTGAGGTGAGAGGTAGGTGACGATAAAGAGAGGAACAAAAGGATTTCGCACGGACGGGTGTGCTGACCCACCTACCCTTCACCTTTCGTCTCCTCTGTGTGTGCTGATGCAGTGAGTAATAAAGGTGGAAACCCATGCCCAGTAGATACACCATTCGTTTTTAAGGAGCAGCAAATACAACGAAAACAACCAGGGCCCCAAAGTTGAACCCTGTGGAACACCATACATAATGTGTATGTACTGACTCCTTAAGAGTCAGATTTACAAATATATGAACGCTACTGGTTATTTCATATCTCATCAGTGTTCTAGGCATCAATTAGTTCACCTTGAAAATATTACACCTTTTCTTTTATTTCAGCCTGGCCACAACAGCTATATTTCTCCAACACTCCTAAGACATACTTAGCTACAGCTCGGGCTCGTTTATCATCACTCACGTTATCAAATCCCAAAAACGCCTCCTTCACTTCACTTTGCCTCACCTGCCTCCCCTTATACACACGCATAGCGCCACCCATAAATTAGGCTCCAAATCGTCCAGTATAAAAGGCAACAGAGATTCCATATTTAAGAGTTACAAGAGGGCTACAATGATAAGCACCACTCATTCAAACCCACTCACATACAATCATGTCATCATCTGCCAAACAAAACACTTGAAAACATCAATATACAGTACACACCACCCCAAAAATGTTTGCTTTGACCATTAGCTTCCAATAATTACAAATATATCATTCATCCAGCCGTCTATTTTCTATAACGCTTGAGTCCTTGAATGGTTAACGCATCCACTCAGCAAACAGGAGCTTCTTCGCCGCTGTTCTGCCACAGTTAACACATTTGTACTCCCTGAATGCTTCATTTATTAAACTGTGTCGGCGCAATTTGTACATTTAGCTCCACGCCCGCTTATTTGTTCCTTTACATGACAGGGTAGAGCTTCCTGTCAGGAGTCTTTGGGTTTCCTCTTTGTACGCTTGCAGCATTTAAATGTGCTGAGTACACAGCGAGCAGCCAGGCGGCAGAGGAACGGGAGGGAAGGAGAGAAAGCAGACAGGGGTAAACAACACTTTAGCTCTTTAAATAAAACATTTGTTTGTGATTGAGGCTCCATGATGTGAACAGCATGACCTGTTTTACTGCCAGTCTCCAAACAGCCAGCGTGTCGGGCCTCACAGAAACAGATCGCATCTACCCGCAGACTGGGGCCCGATTCATATTGCATGAGAACAAATTTTTTTGACAACTTGAGTGATAGATTTTTACAAGGCCCAACTGTTTTCTTTTTCAGCAGAGGCCTTGTGCGAGTGACATAAATTGCCATTAATAAAAATTTTAACAATACATGGCAAATGAGTTTTTTCTGTTAACATGCCATGAGCGGGAGCAAATGTGCATGTAGAGGGCACCTTGGGAATATGACTGCAGTCGAAGTCAACACAGGAGCCTGTGGTGCTTTTTGACTGCCGAGTAAAAGTGACAGAAACACACCAACACTGAAGTGGACGATACGTTTTCACTCCTGCAGACCAACAATAGAAACAAAACGGACTCGTTTTTATTCAATTCAAAAGTTCCCTTTTAGACATTGCTTGTAGCGAGTGATCGGTCAGCAAATATGAGGCCGATTTTTTTTTATAATAATCGGCCAGATTTGTTTTCCATTTTTGTCCAATTTTTTTCCAATGTTACTTTCTCGCTCCTGTCATATCGAAATCAACATATGTGCATGACGGAAGGTTGAATTTGTTGGCTAATTGTAGCAGGTGTTGTCATGGAGACTGTCTGCGGATCATCACGTAGCAGAATCGGACTAAAATGGAGCTTTGTGAAGATGTCAGACTGATTTATGATGGGTAACCGGATTACATTGGGCAGGAAAATCAATAGTAACTGCTTATTTGGAAAATTACCTGCCCTGGTGCCTCGTTCCTTGGATTTTTTATATAATGATAATTTTTTTCCACAGAATGAAGGCTGGGTTTCACTTCCAAAAATATAAACTGCAGATTTAAAATGCGGATTGTCAAGTTGTTTGAGGCCAAAATGTAACTTTTTCAAAGCAGGTTGGGTGTTGATTAATCGTTTGATTGACGTCTTCCTTGTTTTGTTTCAACCACAAACTAAACAACAGCTTTCAAGTTTGCGAACAGCCGTGAGCTGAGAAGGTGAAGTTGCGAAATTGTAAACGGAAGGGTTCAACTGATGATGATAATGAGGATGACTGAAATAATCAACCCTTTGTTAGACAAACTCTTTGCCAAAAGTCATTTCATGTCATTTGCATATCGCTTTTCACCTTGTGGGTGGAAAAACAAACTCGCATGGAATGCAGCGCTACCTGCTCTCGTCACTTCTAATTAACAAGCCGCGGATCACCTCCCTAACTTTGCTGGCTTGTCAGTGGGCACCGTGCTTTACAGTCAAACTTTACATCCATCAATCAAAGAAAAAGAAACCCAGACACCTTTCGGCCTTCATTAAAAATAAAATGTTGTGGGAACGTTGTACCACATCTGAAAATACCTTCTTGCATCTTTGATATTCTCCCTGTGAGGCATCTAACAGGCGCGAACGTGGCCTTGACACCTCACCTCTCCACACGAATACCTCCATAATGAACATTTATTGCTTTTCATGATATAACATGACTGACACAACTTAACTTTCTACATATACTGTTAAAATAAAGTTGTCAATGCCAAACTCAAGCCAAGAAAACACCCAAAACAATTTTCTATGGACAATTTTGTAACTTCTTTTGTGTAAAAATACCGACTTGTTCTCCAACTCTGCTATTTATCTGAAATATTGACAGAAGCTACAGGGCAACGAGTTCAAACAGTGTCTTTATATGATTTCTTTAACAGTCAATATGCTGTAGCTCTCATCCTGTGTGTTCATAATTGCAAACAAGAGAGGCGTGAGACTAGGAAGTCAGAACTTCAGCCATGGACCTCAGGGTGCACATTAGCATTGCTGTAATGTGTTAGATGTGTCAAAATATTTAGAGATAAAGGTAAGAACACACCCTCTACATTCCGAATATTAAATATTGACAAAAAACTTCAAGGTAATGTTAAGCTTAAAGACAATCTGTCCCTTCCTGCAATAAGTAAACTTCTTTTGATATATTTGAACTGTTTGTTAAGTTATTGCCCGAAAACCACAAATGTTATTTGAACTGTTGTGAGTGAAGAGAAAAAAAAAAAGAAGATTTGTACAGGAGTAAGTCAGTAGTAGCTAAATACTCCTCAGGGTGCACATCGCCATTGTTGTTGGCCAAGTCAATAGACTTCAAGAAGGGTTTATTAGATAGACAGGAGGTCTTGTGGCTAACTCATAATGACGTTACGTGGCAAGAAATGTTAATCGTTTTACAATTTGTACGCATCTTTAGATTAACACAATGAGCTAAATGAGCACCGTGTAGCAACATCATGGAACATTTCGTAAGACATCGTTTGGGACTGTTTTGCATGCCTCAAGCACACACTTGGTGAATACAGTGAAACTGGTTGCAGCAATAATTGTGTTTGTTAATTATATTTTCAGAAGGTGTGTGGCATTTGGACACTTAACAAAGACATCCATGGTATGAGGATGCCAAAATGAAATTTGTACAGTACCAAAAAAAAGTCAAGGTAAACAAGCTGGTAATTTGTTTTTTTTAAAATTATTTAACGCAACTTGTATAAGAAAAAAATCTGTTAGAATACATAAAAATGATATTTTTCACTTTTCCATGTCTCTGTTTGGACACTTTTCAGGGTCTGTTCTAAAACATCTTCAGCGAGTACGCTGAGAAACCAGTAGAGCCCACGGGGCCCAACGGTGAACACTCGCACAACAGGACCCGAGTCCAGGAGGGAGCTTTTAGTCCTAGCGCAACTGTTGCTCATCAATATTGCAAAAGCGTAAAGTAGGCTGGTGATGAAGGGCACGGTTGCCGTGTGAGGCCTAATCAAGCGTCACACTGCTCAGGACAAAGACAATAACATGAATATAGATTTACAGAGTCACTTGGCTACACATTGTTGAATAAATGATGAGCAAATATGTGCTTTGCTCAAGTTAAAGAAACAGGATTAGTGCCTTGCACTGTAACTTCTCACAAGCCAGTGAGTTTGTGTGTGTGTGTGTGTGTGGGGGGGGGGGGGGGGGGGGGAAGACGAGACTCTTTAGAGAACTGATATGAATTTGACATATCTCCAATTGATCCACACACAAAATATTTGAGTTGTGTAGAATTTGTTAGGCAACCAGATTGGATGTCCATCCATGAAAGATGCCGTTTCTTGAAATGATGGCGTGAGACAAGCTCCACACTTGTTGCGCCTGTTTCACATTAGATCTGCAAGAGTTATTGTTGTCTGCAGTTCTTCACATGTCATCTGCTACTTTTTCACATTGACTTCATATGGAGTAGAAATAGCAATCCAGCAAACTTCATGAGGTTGCTGCATGCAGAGCCAAGGACTCTGAATTTTCTTTTAATCTTCTCTGAGTTAGGCTACCACAGATCTACAGACTGCTTGGGGAGTTCCTATGATAAATTCTGCCTTCTACTCTTCACTGACAGTATATATGTTCCTTAATATATTAATGTATATTACAAATGTGACTTTCTCTGTCACACAGTATTGTTTCAAAGACTAATACTCGATGCTGCTAACAATAATTGTTGGCAAAGGTATTATTTATGGATGGATGGATGGATGGATGGATGGATGGATGGATGGATGGATGGATGGATGGATGGATGGATGGATGGATGGATGGATGGATGGACGGACGGACGGACGGACGGACGGACGGATGGACGGACGGACGTTTGAATGATCACCAATCCGAGTACATTTTGATAATCATGATAATAAACCACAGCAGCAAAATATCTTGACTTACCGGTGTCGTTCAGACATTGAAAGGTTCCTGCTGTTCATGTTTTTGAAAGGTTCCTGCTGTTGTTCATGTTTTCTTTATTAGAACATCTATGGCACAGGAAAGCGTAGATTTACTATGAGCACACATGAAAGTATGAGTTCATTTTTGAATACCTATAAAATGTTTCAGTGATGAAAAATGGTCGGAACAGTGAGCCACTGGTGTTGTTGGCAGGAAGATGCGTCGAGGGAAGACATTAGTAAACTTCTTTTAAAGGTCTTGGCTGCATCAGCTGCTCTCCAGCTGGGGCACCGGTTTGGCTGCAATCACAGACAGGAGACGTGGGGAGGGAAAGTAGTACATTTGAATTAGTTTAGGATTTCAAACATCATTACGCAGACTCTCCTTCACGTTCCTCAGATGAGGAAGCCCCTTGTCCCCAATTGTAATCTCCCATTAGCTCGCTTACAATAGCGCACGGCACCTGATCGCTCTTGCAAGAATGTCCCCAAACGATGAAAAATGTAAAAGCACAAATGTAAATAAATAAACAGCTCAACGTCTTGAATCCATTTACATCTCGCCACACTAGGGCAGCTAATTATAGCCTCAAGTCAAGCTCTTTGATGCGTTAGCCCCCAGCAGGAATCCCCGGCTTTTCTTTTCCTGGAAGTGCTTCTCTGTCTATCCCGAGGTCAACTACCTAATGGCACACAGCGGGCTCGCATCACGCCGGTGTCCGTGCTGCAGTTATCCGTGTGTGTTTATAGGCACGGGAACAGCAGAGCGAGCATCTGACTTCACGTCATAAGCACAAATGTCGGATCATTGACTTTAAGGTTATGAAAAGGCAACCAAATGTGTGTCTACTGCTAGAATAATACCCTTTGCTGGACTCTCAGTGGTATGGCGCAGCAGGCCCAACATTGGCAAAGACCTTTGCATGTGTGCTCCGCAAGCCCAAGATCAACAGTGAAGGAGAAACCACCCAGAGTGTCGACAGACTGTCTACTCTTAAGACCAGCAGCTGCACAAAAGGCGTCAATACATTGAATTCTTCATCGCCTCAAATTTATGGGACCTATCTGATTTGATGGTGAGATTCTTAAAAATGAAACTCTAACGCTGCTTCCCCACTAGATTCAAGACAGGGGGACATCTTCCATCCAGACAATCGGAGAATAATTGTTTTCACCATGTTGCCTGACCATGCCTCATCCCCACGGACCGCACTCATGTGTTTCGCATCAGGCAAGTCTGTGGTTACCTTCCTGATTTTGCTGGACTGGAAAAACATTGCTAATATGCTTTAAGCTGGAAAAAGCTTTGATGCAGGGGCTTTACAAATGAACCCTCAGAATGCCATATGGTTTGCATTCGTATACTAATTTTTTTTCCCTCTAAATGTGTACCGAACGCTCAACTGTGACCAACGTATGTAAGAAGACTTGGAAGACGTCAGGCCGTGGGACCACGGGTGGGCTGGAGCCTATCCCATATGACTTTGGGTGAGAGGTCAAGTCAAATTCTCAACTGGTTGCCAGACATTACCAGGGCACATATGACCGTTCACACTCACGTTCACACGCGTGAAGTCTCCGATTAAGATCATTATTTTTGGAATGTGGGAAGGAACAGGAGAACCGGTAAAATGCTGCACTGGAAAGCGAGAAGACGGATTTGAACTCTTAACCTCCAAACAGTGAGGCGGATTTATTAACCTCAAAAAAATGCATTTGTTTACCTAACTGCTGCAATCGTCTGTTTTTGATCGGTTCTGTTTACCGCTCGATAGTTTGTATATTTGAAATAAACTTAGCGATCCATGCGAGGCTGCATGCTAATTCGTACGAGCCCCACTTTTGTCACCGGTCCACTCTGAGAAGTTGATTTTTATTTTAACCCACAAAGTTTCACAGCTGCAGTAAACACAATCGACACATTTTCCACATTTTGACCTTTTGCACGGCGTATTTAATCACTGCAGCTGTGCTGCCTAAAAGCTTCCAGGAAGTGGCCTGCGTGTCTCACTTTTATTTTCCGTTCGCTAATGTTGGAGACATAGAGCCGGTGGGCGAGAAAGAAGGTTAACATAATTGTTTGTCAATCCACAAAATGATCAAGACGTGTAAATAGTAGGCGTGTGCCGTTAACATGCGACATGTTAGGAAACTTTCACCTGGATCATTTTCAGCACACGTGAAGCCCTTAGCAGTCACAATAGCTAGAACATAAAAAGCAAAGCTATTAGAGGGTACGCGAGCAGCGACTACGTCCCAGACAGAATATTCATGTGAATCTCTCCAGGTTCCAGCAAATGCATTTTAGTCCGACATAGTTGAGTCGTGTATTTACTTTGAGCTGGATAAGAGGCGGAGAGGCTATAATCACTGATTGAAATGTAAATGTGAGGAAGCTAGCTGAAGTATTAGCGCTGGTGAGCACTCAGAGTGGAGCTATGAATTACAATCCGCCGCGCAAATTTTTCTCATCGGCCATTATGTAAATGGCGGTATAAGTGACCGGTTGTATTTGAAACAAAAATCAATGCGGGAGGTGATAAGTGAGAGTGGCTGACAGAGTGGTTGTAGATATTTTAAATTCAGGGATGATAATTTTATCATGCAAAGTATATTCATTACAAAAGGCTCCCTGCTTGCTAATACAGGAAGTTAATATTTACCATAGTTTGGTTGGCTGTTGGCAATATGGGGTGTTTTTCCATACTTTGGCAACTAAGTGCTGAATTAAAATTCAAGAAGTAAATCATTTTAGACATTGTTGTCTGTTCAAATAACAGAATGAAAACCATCCAACAAATTTATGGATTCATCATTTGAAGTATTTAAACACAAATTCAGTCTTTCGTTACTTTGTTTTGTGGGCTGAACATGCTTTTTTCAAATAAAGATTCTAATGTTGACCTGAAATAACATCGACACTTTTATCGTTACTTTTTCCTCTCTTGTTTAGAAAAGCAGCAGCCTTGACAAAAGAAGTCAAGGGGTAGGAGGGTGGAGGTACGGCGGGGACTAATCGGTCTGGACTAGCCCAGTGGCGTGTACCCAGCCCAGTTCCCCGTCTGTAAACAATAGGGGTGTGGATTAGTTTGGAAACAATGTGTTTATTTAAAAAGGCCACTTCCTGTATGCACTCAGCAAGTCTCCCATTAATTTTATTGGCGACAGCTCCGGTTTAGAAAAATCATTGTTTAGAAGGGGGGAGAAAAATACAAAACACACCAAGCGAAAAGGGACAATTTGCATCCGGGCTCGGTTCCTGTGTGATAGGACATTGGCGTTAATAGAAGTGCTACCGTTTTTTTTTTTTTTTAATCATTGGCAGGGATCTTAGACTGAGAGCGAGAACAACAAATGTTGACGTCTTGTTGTTTTTGTTGTTGGAGCTCCTTCAATAGACACTTTCTGCTCTGTTTAAAAGAAAAGAAGAGAAATCACTTTGTGCTTAGTCTAAAGTGCCTTCAGCAGTCTGCACAATGTGCCTTGAGGGGCCGACACGGAGCGCGTGTTGCCAGCCGCCAGCCGTGCCCGCTCTCTGCAACCGCCCAAAGCCACATCCTGTTCAAAAGGAAAAGATTTGCACTTTTTCTTCAGGAGAAACAAATGCATTAACTCAAATCTCAATTACTCATAAAGCACCGCCGTGCTCTCGCTTGCTCCCCTGTCTCCCAAACGCATAAACTTGCAGCTGATCCGGTTGTCAACGCAGCTGGAAACAAACAAAACATCTCACGGGCCGTCAAGCCCAGCCAATTTAGCGATACTGAGCGGCCCCGGCGGAGTTTACGAGTTCATTTCTTAGAGTGACAGATATGAGGGGGGATGAAAAGGCATTAAGAATAAGCGGCGCGACCTCGGCCCGTGTAGACGTGCGCCGCGAGGCCAAAGAGTAACAGGTAAAGTCGGGGGGAGGGCGCTTAAGCCCTCGTTAGGCATGTAAATCCCACCCTTTACAGGCAACGCGCCCCAGTAGATCCCTGTCAATTTCCTGCAGCTGCGTCCGGATGGATTTACATGAATACACTCTATCACTACCGCTTAACCTTCTCTATTAGACTTATTTTTGGGAGGCTGATGAAATGACTTTGATTTCTTGCCTGGCATGGTGTTATTTACAAGCCACGCTGCGTGGCGTCCTTTGTACGGCAACACTCGGGTTTTGTTCCACACAAGAAGGTTAGCGGGCTGTTTGGCGATAAGCTGCCACAACCCCTGCAAGGAGATAGCGCTCCGTGTTTCTGTCAGGCTTTATCGTCAGCTGGAGTGAAACTAAACCGCTGCTAAGCGAGAGTAGAGGGACCATTTGCCTGGATTACGGGCGTCAACTTTAATTTCAAAGACCAGTGGTGTATCCAGGGAAGGTGCAGGCTTCGCTTGGCACAGATTGGCAGTAGTCCCGCGATAAGCGCCCGCCGGCGCTGTTTGCATTCACCGTGGGGGCCAATTGACGGTCTTGACGTGTGCTCATTTCGTCAAACACAATACGAAGAGCAGCAGGGCTGCAGATGCAATGCGAGTTGAAGAAGACAGAAAAAGGGAAGCGGGAGAAAGAGCTGCACATTTTCATGCTTTTTGCTTTGAGTTGTAATCCCACCGGGCCATAAAGTCTCATTTTAATTACATGAGGTAGCAATGTGTGCATGAAGGATTTTGTTACGCTTGGGTCATGGCCGTTTACCTGTAAGCAACCCGGTAACCGTGCAGCTGGTAAAATTATCTGCTTAGACATAAAAGACGTACGAGTTTGGCTTACATTGGCAATTTTCAATGAATTACCAATGTGAGCCAATTTTTCAATCACTTTGGTTGGGTTGCACCCAGAAGGTTTTAAAACTGAGCTGAGGACTATTTAAAATTAATCCCAGTTAAGCAGAATTTAAAGTGATAGGGATAAGTGTGGATGGAAATTAAAATTGATTATTGGGTAATTAAATGTAAAGGATGCACCACCGAAACCCGAGCCTGTTTCAACTTTTTCGATTTGTTGTTGGTAGCTAGCAAAAAAAAAAAAAACAGTCACTTATTAGCTTGATCTGCGACGTTATGACTCGGCAGAGAAGCTCAAATTTTTTTGCCTTTAACAAAAAAAAAAGTTAATGGAGGGATATGGGCATACAAGACAAGCATTTTGAATTTTCTATACAAATAAACTTGACTTGACTTGACTTGACTTGACTTGAATATGCTCTTCTGCACGATGGAACAAAATGTTTTCAGAAGATTCCTGCATCTCAGCATGAGTCCTTTTCACAGGACAGATTGAGATGAGAGCAGCCGACTCGTTCTCGTAATATTAACCATCATGAACCTTTTTGCCAAATGTCTGACAGCAGCAAAATATTGTGCTCCTGCTTTTTGTTTTCAAAGCAGTTGTGAGATTTTTATGAAGCATAATCCCAACATGAGGGCCTTCTTGTTTCACTATGTGTTATTATTTGGAAAAACATTTCAAAGGAGCTGTCACATGGGAGCAAATATCATTTACAAACCACTAATGACTTGCAAACAGACCTCTCGCCGCTGGTGTAAAATGCCGCCTCCTCGCAGCGGCTTCTCCGCTCGCCTCACGACAGGGACGAGCTGTGGGACGCTGCGCGCTTCACAATCAAACAGAAAGTCTCCCCCCTCCTTTTTTGTCTCCCTTTAACTCTGCCAATAACCATGCCGCTAACACATGAATTCTTAAAGAAAAAAAAAAAAAAGTCAGTCCATTTAAATCTGTCATCACCGTGTCCTTCTAATGGTTTTTAGGTGTGTGTGTTTGTTGCAAAAATTCAAATGAGACACTAAAATATGCACATATTCTCTGCCGAGATGGATTAGGGTTTGTGTATTAATAATAAAGCAGGTTTTAATATTATTACACTTTGCATTTTCGGAGTGGATCACACTTACCCGCCCTGCTACTGGACTGCTAATAATGAGCCATCAATAAAACATTCTCATAATGTCACAAAGACATTGGTGGACTCTAATTGTACACAGGTCGAATTCGTCATTTGTCTCTCTCACACACACACACACACGAGATTTACAGAGGTAGGCTGATGCGGGCTGACAGTTGGCGCATCAAGCCTCAGCTTCATTAATGTTAATCATCAGACGATTTTCAATAAGCAAATCAACACACCTATGCAAATAGTTGAACCTGTTTACTCTTTAATGAAATGTTCTCTTTCCAACACCGTGTCATGTTTTTTTTAGCCTTGGACTCCCCCCCCCCTTACATGCTTCTGTCATTAAATTGGCTAAAAGTCTGCAAGGACAAAAATTACATTAGATTCTTGTTAAAACTCAATGCAAAAGTTTTCTGCTTTAACTCGGAATGATTATTTTTTTTAGCCTCATCCGGCTGTAATGAGAAACGGAACAAAGGGAGCCCAGGATGCTTTATTGCGATCCACATGGAATCAGTTAATGCAAATTGTAACTAGTTAAGCACCGCAAAATAATATGACACCATTGTCTGCAGCCGATTAGTATTATAATGTTAGGATGAGCAAATAATCATATTTCCTCGGTGATACAATTACATTATTTGTTCGGGTTGTATTATACACCAATAAAAGCAAACATCATATTAGGATTCATGGCACTTTCCGCATTATCTTATCAATATGCGGAAATAATTGTCTGCCGAGCGATTAAATTACATTATTGTGTATCTTTTTCATGCCTAATAAATAATGATGGATGGCTCTTATTTTCATCAGCACCTGCAACCATTTTGTCTTCTTCCCGCCACCAGTTAAAAATGAGAAGATAAATAAAGAAATCAGGTGATGGAGTGGGGAAAAAAAAAACAAAAAAACGCTTGAGTGATGCCATCACCGCAGGTTCTTCCCGATAAACTTTTCAGTGGCTGATCAAAGCAAAAACAGAGCAAACACGGATGCCAGACAGACACCCTAAAAGTCAACACACAATTGTTTATTCGTTGATTTATCTAACATTTATTTAGCATTGAGATGAAAAATAAGTGACTGTCTTGCTGACAAAACCTTCACGGCTTGACGTGCGTGTTGGCAAAAGTCAAAAGTAAATACGAGTCGGCAAGTATTAAATCTTCAACTTGGTAGGAATCGTCACGTCACTTCCAAAACACGTGTTGCTGGAGCTTTGCCCAAGCCTTACGCATTATCCCTTTGTGTATAAATGATGCGGCAGTTGTTTGTCTCTATATGTCAGATTCTACAATGAATTATTTGATGGTACACATTCACATGCTTGTAAATGATAATAAAAAACCTAGGTAAGTAAGAAAAGAGAAAGTTGGCAGAGGCCCTACTGAATTAATCATCTACTTTGTCACCAGTCAACATAAAGTTCCTGTTGCATGTGCTGCATTTGTTGGCGTTCTCGCGTGGTGATAAAACAAGGTAAGCACTTTGCACAAACCCTTGTTAATTGCCATCAGAAAGAGAAATACTGTTATAAGTTCATAACTCAGCAAGTCATGCCTTGTGCACAGCTAGCCGTACAGCCTTGTCGAAAAATTTACATTTTAATGAAATATTTGAATAAGCTCTTGAAATTCACTCTACCGGGTCTCCCCGTACTAAAACCAACATTTCATGTTTGTGTTTTGAATGGCAGCGTCAGAGAAATTAACATGCCAATCATATAGATTAGGGGTGCACCAATGTAAAGGCAAAAGCTTCTTTAATCAAGCGCCACTGCGGGTAAACACTGCTCAGGACAGGCTGGAAAAATAGCTCATTTTTTTCTCTGAAAGAAAAATATCATTAAATTCACAGAGGAAAAAAAAACTTTGAGCTAAGAGGAATGTATTTTATTTATTTATTTAAAACAACAATTAATATAAAATAGCAGAACAGATTTTCTCTCAAATTTACATTTAAAACTGTCTCTATATGAAACCGTCCCCCGATAGTTCAAAATGGGGTTTCAACATAGGGTCATGTTTTAAAAGTAGGGTTTGAAAGAAGTGTTGGGGTTTTAATTAAATTAATTAAATTCAAAAAAGCCTTACGATACATGGTCATTTAAAAAAAAAAAAAAGCCTTACTATATGGTCATTTTTCATTAAAAAATGTTAACCCTCATCTAGCAAGTAAAGAGACATGAGAGCATGAAACCTCCAGCATTCACCCAATGAGGGTAATTATCCCTGCTTACACACACCATCACTGCTAACTGACGTGATAAGCACCTTTATACCCCCCCCCCCCATCCTCTTTTTTTTTAATTGCCTGAACTCGCTTTGAGACGTGCCTGCACCTTCTAATAATGCAAAACACTTGGCTGGCTGTGAATGAGTGAATGTTGTGCTGGCCTTGCCGTATTGTTGTGTGTGTGTGGTGTGTGTGTGTGCAGGGGCGGACGCAGCGATGCATGCCTTTTGAACAGCAGGTGGTAATTGAAAGAAAACAAGGGCTGATTAGGGAAGCGTCTGGCAACTCATGATCCAAACAGCGAGCCGCAGAGGAGCCCAAACACAAGAGCCCTGGAATAAAGTGGTCATCATCTCATTAACAGAACACGTTTTAATTACAGAGTAAACCAAGCCGCGCACTGTGTCAATTTAACTGATGTGCTAAGTAGCGGTTTACAATATCCGAGACGGACAAATAATTGGAATGTAATTACGTGCAGGTCTATTGCGCAGCGGCGCGTGCCTGCAGCCCATCTTAATAAACACATTTTCACACCAAACCACAAAAAGCAAACACGGCAGCACTGTTAATTGCCGGACTACAATGTTGGGATTCGGTCAGTGTTGGCTGCTGGAGGCGGTGGAGGACACGGTGTTTCTTTTCAAATCATGTAAACAGTGGCATGTAATTAAAAATGTACGTTTGAATTGCTTGTATAGATTCTTTTAATCTGACATGACACCGGGGTTTTTCACATTTGTCCATCAAAGTAGGGTCGAAGTTGAAAACTTGGGTCAGGGTTCTTATGTGAAGACTCAAGGCCTCTGTGTTCATGTCTTATTGCATCAAGGTTCTATTTGAGTTGTTTTGCGTAATTATTATTTATCTTTGGAATAAATCTTTTGTTTCATTTATTTGAAATCTTTTTGGATCCGTCTATGACTCCGGCCATTGTCATGGAAACAACACGGCGTCGGGTACACAATTGCGCTCCCTGCACCGTGGCAGCGCCTCCAGCAAGGTTGCTCGGGATTTTATATTGTTTCCATTAAATCTTCTTGCTCAAAAGCCCTAATTAATAATCCCGTGACATTTATGTCTTCCAGCTGTAAGCTAAGCAAGAAACAATTTATGTCACCTAAAGCTTTTTAACAAATCAATGCAAGTATTTGTAATTGCTTGTTTCACAAGATTAAAAGTACTTAGACTTGATCTTTGCCTCCTGTTTAGCGGCCAGCCTGACCTGCGCCCTGCTCGTAAAAACACAAGTCGTGGTCATCAGCATTAGGCCTCAGCAAAATGCACGCGCTATTATATTATTCCGACACTTTTTTATGCCGCAACAATTTACAACTTATCAAATGCAGTTACCTAAATTGCTATGGGCAAAAGACCGTATAACTGTCTCTTTTTAATTATGATATCATTTAATGTCGAGCCAGATATTCTGAGTCGTGATGACAAACACAAGTCGCTATTAAATTGCATCGGATAGAGAAAAATAACGGCAAATCTAAACCCTTGTGGCTCTGTCGCGGTATTTCTGATCCTCCTGCAATTGTGTATTGGCGACTTTAAAACCTTCACGTCGTATAAAATCTTTCACCTGTGGACCTGCATGATATCTCATGTTGGTGCCGGGTTCTTATGGTTTAGGGCCCAAAATGAGCTGTGGGTTATAATTAAGGGTTACAAACTCGAGTAAACAAGTGTTAGGGTTTCAAAGTAGAAAAATAAAATATGGAAAGAAAGAAACCCGTGAACTCATGGTAATATGTAATCCCTGAAATAAAGCGAAGTGCAGGAAAAACAGATGGAGCCAGAAGAAGCGGACTTTACAACCAGCATTTTATTGCATGTTTAGAACGCTCACGTCAGTAGTTGGCACTGACTACAACAGAGTGGTCTGCATCGGTTAGATGAGGAATGAGGAGGTGACACACTCGTGGAAGCGATGCGCAAAAATAAAAAAACCCAAAAAGAAACAACATAGTTCATCCTCCAATAAATAAAAGAAAAGAAAGACCGAGCGCCAAGATGAGAACGTGGCCCCTTTCCCCACCCACCCAAAAAGTGCACGGTAAGAGCGGCTGAAATCCAAGAAGCGGACTGAATGTTTGGCGGCGATGGAACTATGCGACAAGAGTCTATAATAACCTCTGCCCACCGACAATGAAACTTTAAATCAGAAAATAAACAACAACGATAAAGGCTGATGAGGAGGGCAAATCTGATGCACCACTGATAATTCTCCTTTAAAAAATAAAAACCAAAAAGACATTATTTAACAATAGTCTTTACATCTTTTACATCTTGGCACTGCATATTTGTCTTTTTCCTATTAACTCCATATAAAATTATCATTGTTTTATTTTTAGGGGCCACTTCCACCATAAGACCCTTCCTTCTACACGAGCCGGGAGTTTGTCATGCAACACGTCTCCGTTTAAAGAGAAAGCTTCCTTTTGGACGTTTCACATAGAAGGCAGTGGTTGGACCATTGAAAGGAAGTATCAAAAACACAACAAAGGGAAAGTCTGTACAAAAAAATTGCAAAGTCAACCAAAACAGAGAAAATTCTGTTCCTATATTACAGTTGAAAATCCCAAATTGGGAGGAGGATCCCGCCCAGCTAGCCAGCCAGCCCCCACATCTGCCACGATGATTTTTTGTTTTGTTTAAATTAAGAGTTACGAAGTTGAATTCATGTGCGGCAAATTTTGATATCCCAATAATGTTGAGAACACACAAATCTATCTTTTGACAGAAGTGAAGGGGAAAAAAATAAAATTTCAACTGAGTCATCAGAAAGCTAATTGTTTAAAATCGTTCTTTTGCTTCATCTCACACACGCACGCACACACACGAACACGCTCACACACACGAGCGCAACCGAGTGCTTGATGCAAATCAAAGACCGAACCTCGAAAATATCCTCCACATGATTTTTGCCTTTTACTAAACACCCAAAATATTTTTTGTTGAATTTGCTCAATTCTATTTTGTCTAGTGATTGCAAAAAACTGAATAAAATGTATCTGGATCCAGATGTTTTTATTTTTTACAACCATTTGACAAAATAAAATTGAGTAGATTCTCCACAACAATTTTCTTCACTTGTAGGCTGGGACTCGAGGTTGTTGGGCAAAATCGGACTGTTCTCACCATCTGCCAGACTGGTACTGACACTGTGATGCCTCGTTTGGAAAAATTGGCCTCTTCTACTTTTTTTTTTTGGGGGGGGGGGAGGGAATGAGCATTAAACGCATCTGTCACAAAGTACCCTCTGCCCATCTTAAATTGAATTGAGTGCTTTGTTTTTAATATAAAAAGTAATACAGAAACTTAAAAACAATCAGAACGTCTCATCTGTGTCAGGGTACATTGGAAGCCGGTCGGGATGCATAAACAGGCATAGAATCATTCAAAAACAGAGACATGAACATGGAATATAGAAACAAAACATGGCATGATTTCCGTGGTCCACTTGAAGTCAAGAAAGTTGTCTAAAATGGTCTCAGCAAAGATTTCTTAATTTTATTCCTCCCCTTTCCTCTATAATATTAATAATATTATTTACCGCACTTACAAAGACAAAATGTTTCCCTAATTTGGTCGGAATGGCTGGTCAAAGCCTCTGGCTCATTATTTTTTGGTTATTGCAGTAGCCCATTTTGTGACACCTCCTTAGGTTCACAAATCGATTTGAGAAAACTGGAGGAGGAAGCCATTTTGGGCCTGATCCACTTGCTGCATGGTTATTGATTTTGTATCTCTTTGGTAGTGTCAGAACACAATTTTTAGCACCCGATGATTCCCCAAAAGCCACATACGACTGCGAGAATAAATAAGAAACAAAAGTGGGATTCATAAAAGACCAATTTTTCTAACTGTGTAGATACGTTGTCGGAAATGTGCATTTGCAGACCTTTCTCAAATATTTAGACTCTTTCCCTTCCTGAAGTAAACCTTCTGCTGCTGTGAAATGATCAACGCCCAGGTCAGAACAAAATCACAGCGAAAGAAAGTTTATCTGGACTCAAGTTAGAAATGACAGCGAGGAGAAACCCACACTTGATCAACAACGGTGGCTATGTTCAGGAATTAGTCCAAATCATTATCTTGCTGGTGCACGCCTGACATTTTCATTTTTCCCCCCTCACTAAACTGCTTGTAAGTGATCAAAAATTGTGTTGCAGTCCAACGTGCTCGGGTTTGTTTCGAAGTGTAATGTCATAAGGATAAATCAGAACCTGTATAATTTCTCTGTCATTTATTCACATCTTAAATTAAACTTCATGGATGCACGGAGAGTGCCTTCATCATAGGAATGCTGCAATGCCAGTGGACTTCATTAAAAGAGGTGGCGAAGGGGCGCTGAGGTGATGAATAGCCAGGCTACATTTTTTTTTTTTTTTTTTGCAGAGTAAATGACAGAAAAATGATACATTGTCAGACATTTTTTTTTTTAAAACAACATTAGAGGAAATCATAAACATTCATCATCAAGTGCGGAACACACACAAAATCTCCACAGCATGGGCATGAGGTCTGATGAGTTTATAGAAAAGACCCAAAAAAAAAAAAGACAACATCAATAACAGCATTGGCTGATGGAAAGACATTGTGTTGATAAAATTGAACTGTCCCCCAACCGAAAAAAAAACAAAAAAACACCCCTCTCACAGTAGATGGACTCATCGTGATGCAAAGTATTGAAGGCAGTGAAAGCACATCGCCCGATTTGACATGTCAGTCACTCAGTTTCTGTCAATATGTGTCCTCACACAGGCAAGATGTGGGGAGAGGGCATAGAGTGGGGGGTGGGGAGGAGCAGGAGGGCAAGATGTAACCCCGTCACAGTCCGCCGTCCTGCCCGAGTGCTGAGGGTCTCCGTCCCCTTCTGGTCTCTCATCGATGAGGCGAGCGTGTCGCCGCGTACCAAACTCATCTATCCGTCCGTCGCAGGGTAGAAATCAAAGTTGCTTTGACTTCAAAAGTCAAAAGAGGCCGGGGAAGGAAAAGAACCCATGTTTTTGTGAGTCACAATATGTTTTTATGGCACTATTCAAGAGGGACTTGGCGACGGCGGCAATCAAGCGTCCGAGACGGCTATTCGCTGTGCGTCTCCCAGACGGATGGATGCGTGGCCTTCACAGCATGTCATCGTGGCCCTGGTCGTCGTCGTAATCTCTGTGGTGGTCAAAATCGGGACTGTGATGGACAGTCGTTACCAGGGAGAGAGGTCCTTCGTGCTCCTCGAGGTCCAGTGGTTCCTCTTTGACGCTGATGTGATGCCTTGACCAGCAGAGGAGTTCAAAAATGAGAATATGCTTTGCTTTGTATCATAAAGCAGAGGTGCCAACCGAGAGAAATGTTCTACAAACTCTTTTTGGATTGTTGACAATTTGTTTGCGAGATTACGCGACGCAGGAGTTTTGAATTACGGGAGAAACGAGCTAGCGTTCAAAACAGTTGGCAGCTTGTGTAACCTTTCAGGGTGACTGTAAAGAAACGGGAACAAAAACAAATGTCTGGCATCATTTGGGGACCCCCTCGCTGGAGCCAATGATAATTTTCTTTTCAGGTATTCTAATGCGGGAACGGATCCACGTGTTTTATTTTCATGGCAACCAAGAAACAGGTATTCACTCAGAATTGATAAATGAGGAAGATTAACCGCGAGAGACGGGAACGGGAGAGAATGGACTCCGCCGAGCGAGCGAGTAAGCGAGTGTTGTCAGCCTTGCGGTGGCGCGCCGCGTCTTCCCCCTTCCTGCTCGTTAACATGCACAACCTGCGAGACGGGTCTCCGGAGGATGACCCCGAGCCGGCTTCTATCATTAATCAACTTCAAGCAAACACAGCCCTCAGACACCACCGCGCGCGCTTTAAACCCCGCAATTAATGCATATTTTCAAGCAAGTGTCAATAAAGGAAGAAAAGCGCTGGCAGGGAAGGCGTGCAAAGAGAGCAGCCGCCCGCCCGGCCGCCACAACTCTGCGATAAGAAACGTGGCCCTTAGGAGAATAATAACGCTGTCACTTGTAAACAAGGCAAAAACATGAGCGCCACCCCCCTCCAGCTCACAGTTTGGCCAAAAGAGGCACTAAAGAGATGAGATGTGCCAAA
Source organism: Syngnathus scovelli (assembly GCF_024217435.2). Taxonomy (NCBI): domain Eukaryota; kingdom Metazoa; phylum Chordata; class Actinopteri; order Syngnathiformes; family Syngnathidae; genus Syngnathus; species Syngnathus scovelli. Next base: position 3,571,663 of record NC_090857.1, on the reverse strand, counting down.
TTTCTCATTACGCAAACAGAGCAGGAATAAAGCGTGAGGGGCGACGGTGAGTGTGGCACAAAGCAGGCGATAAACATTAAAAGCAGCTGCGGGAGACTCGCCGCGCCAGGCCGCCGCCGTCGTGGGGGCTGAGCGGCCCACTGCCGAGCGCTGGGCTCATTTACCCGTGCTGACAAGGGACTAACTGGCACTTGCTTCTTTTCTCAAGCTCGTATTTGACAATCAGACCGTATGCTAATAAGCTGACATATTTTGTTGCAAATGTGGGAGGGGCGGGGGGAGTAAAGTCAGGTTTTCTATCATTTTCACATCAAAGTAACCCCACAAGCGCTGTAGCCTGAGGCACGAGTCTGTGGCTGCAAGGCAGACATGAAATTGTTATCACTCGGCTATTGAACAGCATGCTGATTCAACACTTTGCTTATAATTAGCCTTCTCTGGATACCTGACGTTCATTTGGCCAGTTTAGAAAAATGCTCGTTGCTTGCCTTTCAAATTTTAAGCTTGAACACATCTTGACTTTGGGAACGTATGAATTTGACATCAACCAGTTAAATAAATACACATTTCAGGATGGGTTTAAAAATGTCCCAACTGTTTGTTTATAATATTAAAAGTGTACTCATGGACTATAATATAAAGTTATGGGTCTTGAATACCTTTAGGAAATGCTAATTGAATATAGACCAAGTCAGGTTCTCCAGGCTACTTTTTATTTCTTGTCTTTAAATATTTTGTTGTCATAACGACTGAAACTACTTGAGTTCTCCAAATACAGTTGCCTTGCCTTTAACTGACAAAAAAAAAATCCATATTTATTTTCAGCAAACCTACTACATAGTGCTAATGCCAACGTGGATCGAATAAAAATCAAAAGAAAAGCGCTGAAACTACTTTTGTCTTGGCATAAAGCATATACACTTAATTATGAAAAGAAAGAGTGAGAGTGTTGAGCCTAAAGCGAGACGCGGAGGGGCAGAAGGGAGAAGCAGGCTGCCTTTAGGCCAGCACACCCATCCTGTCTCTGCCTTTCCTGTTCCACGGCCATGCTCACAGCTACAGTATGTTCTCTGTGATAAGGGATGGCACTTTCCTCTAGTTGGCCCTGAGCTTTTTCTTTTTTTTTTTTTCCCCGCGTGCGTTTTGTTTGCAGGCAAAATTTCGGGAGGCCATCCTCGAGTGCTGTGCCCTCACATCTGGAAAGCATGCGTGGCGCTGTATTATTTTAAGCTTCAAACAACTTAGTAGACACTCCTACTCAACAAGTGAATTGGGAACTGCGGTTGGCAGGCCAAGCGCAACTTTCCAACACAAGAGCTTTTGAATCATGTCCCCCAGACTAATTTTGCTTTTCGTGTTGTTTTTCTTTAGGCGGCTCCTCCACACTGTTTAATGTGTCGGGGCTCACGTTTCACGATATCTGAGCCGACGGTTAACTCGCTTTGCGCTCTGTAATTTGCAAAGTGTTTCATTATTCTGAGTTTTAAAACGCAGTTTATAAATTGTTAAAATAACAAAAGGGGGCGACTTCCTTTTTTCTTCCTTGTTGATTTCGACAGAAGCTTGTCAAAGTTTCAATTTCCCTTTTCTACTGGCACCATTCAATTTTGTTCATTGACAACATTTGCGGAATGGAAGATAGAAAATATTTTCAAGGGAATAGTATATGCCACTCACATAGCTGGCAGCGGCGAGCGTCCTGGGCTGCTGTCACTACCGTTGCTGTTTCCATGGTCCATTGCTCCATTCATCTCTTCTCGGATGGCGTTTGCCAAAGAGTTGAGGGTGGGACTTCCAATGGAAGCAGTTGTGTATAGAGGTATGTTGTTCTCTGCCATCGAAGCCTGAAATGCAGGCAGGCCCCGAGCATTAAACCGGGAACGGAAGAGACTTGTCAGCACCTTCTCAGTCGCCCATCATTCTTTTTATACAAATACATCGAGCCATGACTTTAAGTGACTGAGGAAATCAAACCGAAAGGCGTGTTTTGCTTCCCAGAGCTTGTTTTTCTATTTTCACCTGGAATGCAGCGGAGAGGGCCGGCCCATAGCCAAGGCTTGTCTGAATATTCTTCACCAACGCTGGACTCCTACAAACATAAAAATCGAATTACCGCCACTTGCTTGCACCTCAGTTACGGTATCATATTTGCTAATAAGAAATCAATGCACTTGGCGGGAGAGCAAAATACATTTAGTGGTGGAGCAATGACAAAGTATCTTTCAACACACTGAAGTGCATGGCAAGCGAGAACAAGTTGAAGACAAAAGCATGACGGTTGACCGCATTCACAGCAACACTGATGGGGGAGCATGCATGGTTGGGGGTGGGGGGGTGGCTTACTGTACAAGCAGCTCATCAAAGTTCACGTCAGCGGCGTATTTCCGAGGACGGCGTCGCTGTACGTGTCGGCCGGGCTTAAACTCCTCATCATCAACGGTCCAATAGGACCCAAACTCATCTTCTACTCTCACAAAGCACTTATGCAGGGAAAGGTTGGTGCGAACAGCACCCTGGCAAAGCCGACCGGTGGGGGGGGGGACAGCCAGATGCGGATGCAGTGTGTGACGACACAGACCACGGACGGACACACACACAAACACAGGGGGGGGGGGGGAGGAGCACAATGAAAATAAGCCAAAGCCGCGGTGGGTTACGGAGCATCACCAAAAGCCTTCTGAGAGCATGGAGGGGAGGCACGCCCAAGCAAGCGGGGACTTTTGACGATGTGGCACACAGACAATGAGATGGAGCAGCAACAGCGGCAGCAGCGGCCCTTTCCCATCGAGGAACTCAAACAAACAAACCTACCCACTGATCTTTTGAGGCCGTCTCTTTTGGAACTCTATTTCGTCCACTGTCCACACAGCCCCTTTTACGTTTTCTACCCGCACAAAACACTTGTGTAGACTAAGATTATGCCGGACTGCATTCTGCAGTTGTGTAAAAACAAAGAGACAAAAAGGTTCTATCAGTAAACATCTCTGCATGAGGAACACTTCATTAAAAAATAAAAAAAAAAATACACAATTTGTAATCTTTGTCACGAGTAAGACTGGGCATTGATAATTTGCCTTTTTTTGGTCATGTCTTCTTTTTAAATTTGATTCGGTTTTGGATTGTGCGTCTATCAGCTCATTTGTGGTTTAGTGGAAAGTGAAGCCACCCACCAAGTGAGCATCCCAACAAATTACAGCGAGATTGTTTATGGTCCATTTAAATGCAATAAGGAGGTCATTATCAGGGTTTTGGTAAAAGTAAGGATCAAAGTTAATAAATCATTCTTGGGCGGAATTTCATTGTGGCAATATGTCATGTAACAGCTTGAATACGTCAAATGATGAACAGAAACGTTACCTTCCACGTCGCCGCATTGCGTCTGAAATATGCAAACATTCGTGTGAACCAGTTGTAGATTTCGTTTAGCGTCAGCTGCTTTTCTGGAGATTCGAGGATCGCCTGGGTAAGGAACAGTGACAGAAACAAATATTTCAAATGTTGCCTCCTTCACAAAGTAATAAATAAATCATAAGAAGCCGTGTGTGTGTGTGTGTGTGTGTCTGCAACAGTCAATGCCCCCCCCCATCCACTTTTCATTCAAATAGCAGATTTGAATACATTTTCTTTTGTGGGTGTACATGAAGGGCATGGAAAAAAAAAAAACATTTCTCAGGCAGATTACAGGGCAGCAATTATGGCCAGCTCAGATTAATTCCTGAGATTCCAGATTAGTGGGAGCAAGCCATAATTGACTAGCATTCTTAAAACAGGTTCATCCCTACTCTTGTGTGAAATGAATTTGCTTATAATCACCCAAATGCTTAATCACATGAAATTTTCATCTGCATGTTTTTGGAATCTCGTATGCATGCAATCACTTGAGGTTGACTAATCAGTTAAGTCTACATCCAATCAAATTTGAACAAGAAACACAGAGAAACTAAAATGTCCCCTAAAAAGCTGAATTGAAATTATTGGAGACACTAAGGCCCTGATTTATTACAGCGAGAACCAAAATAGCGAACAGATAGCAAGTTAGTGTGTGTTTTGAAAATGATTGATTAAACTTGTGAAGACATTTTACAAGTACTCCAAATAGCGGTTGTTAAATTGCGTGTTTATTCAATTGAACATATTTCACTCGCTGCTGGCAACAGGTATAAAAATGGCGGTGATTTGTTTCGATAAACGTCTTTAAGAATGAACAAAATGAATCACGTGGTAATTTAGCGTATTTGGCAAACGCAATTCTGGATGTACCCAGTTAGCAGAACAGTTTACATAACCATTTGCATGAGCGATTAATTATGCAGTAGTTTTTGCATGTGTAAACTGTAAGTAGATGAGGCCCTAAGTGATTCCTGAAGAGAAAATAATATGTAAGACATTACCTGTCTTATTAATGAGGCGTACGTGAACGGTGGTCTAACATCTGCATTCATGTAAAATTCTTTGTTCTGGCTGAGATCTGCAATGACAGAAAAGGTTGAAGTAGCATCATTACACTGGGCAATACCATTTCAAAAAGAGAACATATGTTCGGGTACCTGGAGAGATGGGCATGTTGTATTTTTCAGAGTAACGCCTTCGCATGGGGCCCATGCTGTGGAGATTGTTGGCCGTGATGACAGAGTGAGTCTGCGAAAGGGGTGTGAGCGGCGCTGTGGGTGTGGTCGGGGTCTGGGGCAGGCTCAGCGGAGGAGAAGCTTCAGGAGGGGTGGACTTTGACAATGTAATGTTGGACACCAAGTTGAGCTACAAGAAAGAGCAAAAGTAAAGAGAAGCTCATTTAGTGCCTCCATGTTTCGGCCTGTTTTTTTAATCTTTTGTCTTTTCTTTATAAGTAGTTTGAGGCCTGTGTCAATGCTGGGGCTAAGTTATAATGTCAACAAGGTAAACTAATTATGGCAAGTGCTCAGAAGGTGGCTTGAGGCAGCTGGAAGCAATGTCCAGCCTGACAAGTGGAAAATTTGAGTTTGACCTTTGCTCCAGCTATTAATTTGCAGGCCAACGTATGGTACACTTAATTTGCAATAAGATTGCTATTGTCAAATTAAACATTCCATCTGCAAGAATGTACAAAACACTTTTATGTGTTGATAAACACATACGGCTGAAAGTTAGGCCCCAAACACAAATTTAACTTCATCAACCAAACAAACAAAAAAAACAATCTAAAGCACATCGGACCAACAAAATTGTAGTAACGCTAAAAATGTACATTGAAGCACTCTCACCAACAGCAGCCAGAGAAAAAGCTATTGCAAATGATGAAGCAAATAAATCACACTCGCACAATGCTATCAATAGTACGTTGACTTCTCTTGGTGAGGATTAGCCGGCTTTGTTTCTTCTTTCATCCATATTCCCCGGCCGTAAACACGGAGAGGTTTACAATAGGCCAGACAGGCTGGTAATAGCCTGGCCTTTGTTTGCTTCACCATTTGGACTCACTCCAGCGTACAGACAAAATGAGACTTCAGACTGAAATTAATTAAATGGTAATTGGTGATCTAATTATACTGGCTTTGACTCTGCAAGCTGCTAAAGAAAATAAACAAAAAGTCCCTCCTCAATTATGTATGGCGTTAAAAGGTCAGATTTCTGACAAGAATGCTTAGTGACACCCAACGCAGGCACAAGCACGCGTCGGGGATGTAACGGGTTTGTTTTTAAAACCCGCAACCTCATCCATCTTATGAGAATAAAATGAATCCTGCTGGGTTGATGTTTTACACGCACACCATCAGTGAGCATTAATCATAATCAAAATGACAATTTGCTGTTTTATTGTGTCACCTGGATACTTTTATCATCTAATATAGCAGACCATTGTGTAACCAATTTACAGGAGATGAGTTTGCATTCATTCGGTTTTCTGGGGTGGTTACGATATCTCTCACTCACTAAGGGGGGTCACGTCCATGACCTGTGTAAATCCACCAATCACCCAGCCAAGCCAGACATCCAGTTCCAGCACTTGATAGCAGATTACAGTGGCTAATGTAAGAACTTTTTATGAAAGGAGCCTATTAATTTGCATAAAAATCTGAGCTCCCCTTGAGAGCGTTCTTGTTGAGTTCTGACACAGCCATTTTCGCAGGCCCCGGGGGAGACAGCGATGCTATCGGCCGCCTCAGCCACTTTTCATATACAAATGTCCCGGTGTCAAAACCCACTTTTGGCACTCTAATCTACACGATCAGTGTGTGACACAGGCACAGCGTTAACAGACAGTTTTTTGTTGTTGTCTTTTGATGTCTCCAGGCAGGCTATGTTGATTCTTAGTGCAGAGACAAGTAGACATGTCGCCTTTGCACATCAATAGGCCATTGTAAATAAATGATCCAAGCTGCACAGTGTCATGAGACACACGACTCTTGCTTGTCTATGGTGCATTTATGTCGGCGACTTTGTGTGTGTGTTTCGTTTTGAATTCAGGCACTACAGCACGATGATCTTCGGCTCGTGGTGTGATGAAAGAAGTGTCATTCAGACTGTTACATGGTCCCTTCAAAAACATGGCAGGATAGCCTATCCCATTAAAATGCCACATGCTAAACACTTGTGTCAATAGGATAAGGATTACACTGCTGCAAGAAAGCTAATTATAAGAAATATATACGGTGTACACACACACACACATACACACACACTATATACGTATATATATACCTCAACTGGTTCCTCGCTGATCGCAGCTTTATATTATTTCTAGGAATTATTTTTTTTAAAATAACCAGTAAATCCCTCTATTTTAAAATATTTTATTTGGAAAAAAAAAGAGTGCTTTTTTTTAAATATATCAATCTTGTTTAGTTTGTTCATAATCACACCAATTCAAATTTTATTTGAACTTGATTATTACCTTCGTTTTAATTTTTTGTATAATTGTGTATCATTTGGATCCATTGTTGTATGTTATCTAACAGAACACCTTAGACGTTCTTGGAGATGCTTTAATGATGACTGTGATCCAGATGTCAATTATTTGGCTTTAATAATCAATAGTAATAATGATAAAAGATAATCTCATGGGGCAAAGAGGCAGAGCTTCTATTCAGTTACCGAGACGAAGCTGTTTGTGTGCACTTTATCTCTGACACCAAATTGAATCTTGGATGTCAGCAGATGTGCTCCCAACAATATCTACTGCCTCCCTGGAGACAACAGCTGTTTTTATTTAGTAGATAAAATAAGAAGACGGAGGGCCAGATTAATGGATACATATGTGCCAATTAAGACAAACAAAAGAATGGCGGGGTGAGGGTAGGGGTGGGGGGGGCTGGTAGATGTACGATGGGATGGCTCACCGGTTGTGGCGTGGCTTTGGGCTCTGTCGACTTCACATGAAGGTGTGTCATCATTGCTTGCAGACGCTCTTTGTCCTTTGTGAGCTGGAAAGGAGGACAGCACATTTTTTTTTTTTTAATGAGTACAAACACTGCATTATCATAGTGACAAACATGTTTTTAACTGTGGTCAAAAGAATTTGGGTTTGCTGCTCATAGTCAACAGCAAGAAAAGAAGAACTGTGTGTTTGATAAATGTTCACTCCAGCTCTTGGAATATTAAACAAGCAGAAAAGAAATAAAATGAAGCCACAGAATGGAACAATTTAGATGATTTTTAGTCGTACGGGTTATTTATAGGAGATATTCCCTATTTTAACCTGTCAATGTCCAATTGAAACTAATTTAATAGTCCATTTAAAGTCCCTCTAAAAATCAGACAATGTGAGTAATGGCTTATCTTTATGGAGAAATGTTATAGACTTTTTTTTTCAGAAAATCTAAAAAAAAACTGTAATAAATAACAATCCAGAGATTTTACAAAGGAAAATGATCTTTTGTCTATTTCTTGTTATAATTCATCACTGAGTTTTTTCTTTCCATCACCTCAATGTGAGAGATTTCTTATTTTATTGTCTGCGCAAAAGATTAGTCATAAATAACTTTTAAACCCAGTAATATACAAAACGTAATTATCTTCTCTACTTAGCTCCCGGCTCTTCATATATCTTTTTCTAGCTGTCATGCATTCATAACACATTTTTAATGACTGCTTACTTGCCAATGTACAAATTTATTTCATTGGGCGTCTACGGGTGACCCCGTGGTTGATGTCAGACGAGCTCGGGAGGGGTGAGGGGGGTGGGGGGGGGGGTGTTCGGCGCAAAAGCATTGTCAGGAGAAGAGGACATAAATATTTGGTCCAAAACAAAAGCCGAGACAATACCTGCAGCTCCAGCTGTTGCACGACCTGCATTTGCACCCGACACTGGGCGGTGCTCCTGTCATCCAAAGCGTGCTCATTGTTAAGATGCCTGGAAAACAAAACACAGAGCAAGAATAAAAAAAAAATGCATTTGTCACTTTCACCGTGCAGCAGCTTGTTTCACTTGTTTGATGTCAGAAACAGTCCAGTCAAGTCGCTTTTAACGATGCTTGCGAGGAGCTGCAAATAGCTGGGAAGAGAATAATGCTGTATGGAGCTGAAATATATCCAAGGAAATTCCTTTTTAGTATAGATGGATGATAGTCAGTGTTATATGGCAGATAAGTGAAATGACTGAAGAATTGTAGAATTTGCGCTGGCATTCGGATTACACGACATTAGCATACATATCTGTGTCCCCCCCCCCCCTGCTTTATTTATGTAATTAAAATATATCAAAATATTTTAAATAAAACCCAAGCAAACAGAAGAAGCAAATGGGAGCTGTCACCAACTTGAGTTATGGATATAATTATATGTGATCATCTTATACAGGAAAATATATTCTCTTTGCCGCTACTTTTATAACTAATCTAAATAAGTAGCTCGGCAGGCTCCAGACAAGGTTTTTTTTTTTCTTTTTTTACCCCAGTGATTCATATAAAATGGTGCAGATAAGGTTCACGAGTGAAGGAAATATGATTGGAGGAATTTTATCAGCCGCCGCATGAATTACTGTTTGAAAATGCTTATGCAGGGGCATTTCATTAATCATTTAATCATAATCCGAGCAGGATGTTTGAACTGATTTCACAAATACCCTTTCATTTCACTACTTCATTATGCTCACTAATGGATCCAATATATTATATATATATCATAAATTATATCACATCTTCAGTGACCATGTAGGTCACTGTCACCAGGCTCGTCTCGGCGGCGCCCGGATTTTGAAATACACTTTTTGCTGTCGTTCAAAAATGGTCAGTGACGGCATCGTGGGGGGGATGCTTTTTATCATAACTTGTATTAAATATATTTTTGCTCTTAATACCACTTGTACACTGACACATGAAAGGACATTATGAGACTGGTACTTAAAATTCATTATTGTGTTGCTGCACAGCATTAAGATAAAACCTTCTAATTTCCACTTCTACCGATTTCTACGAGCTTTCTGTTAATTTGCGTCAAATAAATGTCAATTCAATTTAAGTAGCTCTGTAAATGAAGCTGGTAAACATTTCGGTGTGTAAAAATGTTCAAAGAAGAAAATAATAGGTAAGGATGCTTCAAGTTCAATTTAAGCGGCACAGAGTGAATTTTCAATGAAGGGCAGCCGACGTGAGCAGCTTTGAAATTTCTCCGTTCATAGGCGACATATGCCCCGCTTCTTTTCATCCTTTGTTACATTCCACTTTATTTCTTCTAATGACATGGAGAGTCACAGTGCATAATTAATAGGAAATGAAATATTCAAATGGCCCTAATGCGGCCTTGAGAGAACTGTCTGGACACGAGAGCAGCGGCGACGGCGAATTGACAACGACGGAGACTATGAATGTTGGCGTGTGTCACTTTTTGGACTTCAAATGGAGCCACTTTTAAAAGCTCTGAGGCAGACTGACAATGTTTCATGTAAATGGAACAATAAAACAAGTCACTCAAGACAAGCCTGTGATGCAATCCTTTTTGTATGTCACTTACTTTGCCCGTCTGCAATTACTGAGAACAGAAACTAGACAAAGTGATCTTAAGGTCAACATTTCTTTTTCCCCACTGAATGTTTTGGATTCGAATTTACAAATGGATCATTTCTGTTCTATGCGTCATTTGATTTACAGCTATTAACACGAGAATGAATTTCAAGTGAATCCATGTGTATTTTTTTTTTTTTTTAATTCATCATGTTCTGCCCTTGCTAATCTCTGAATTGGGAACGTGGATTTTGGCTTGCGGACAGAGCAGCACTAGAGGGCACTGCAGTGTTTTCCTGGCACTGACCCCTGGCGGGACACTGTCGATTTCGTTCTTGACCGCTCCCCCCCCCCCCTCCCCACCGAGCTCTTACCACACACACCCTGTGTGTTCAGCACAAAAACAGGAACGGGGATTTGGTGCTTTGTGTTTATCAAGATAGTGAACCAAGGTATGTCATGTTTTCTTTGAAACAGAATAAATACACACACAGTTTAAAACAACATTTCAGCCCGGTGTTGGTTGTTACTGTTGGCATGTGCCGCTGAAATGTGGTTGACATTAAAGTCCTTCTCACCTTTCTTTCTGTCTGCTAGGCAGTGTGTATGCTGCTGACTCAACACTCCCAGATTGATAGAGCTTGACTTCAAGTTTCAACAATCTCTTCCATCCTCTGACATTTTAGTCCACTAAATACATTTTTTGTTGTTGTTGTCATTTTTATTCTTTTCAGAGGCCCGCAGCAACCGTTGCCTGGCTTCATATGGAAGCGCTTAAGGCTTTGAGAGTTAACACCTTGGTGAGCTGCACGCACACTGGCCTGCTGTTAGACAAAGACGGCTTTGTGGAGACTCTCCCCAAATGTTTTCTTAACATGTTCCAAGCAGTTTGAGCAGGCAACTAAAGTAAACAAGATGTTGCCATGATAAAAACACTTGTAAAAACAAAGCCGAGCGCACTTACACACATTGTTAGGGAGAGTTCGACTGTGTGTGTGTGCCCAGAATTTTATTCCCTTTGCTTGTATAAACAAAGGGCGAGGCAATGTCAGAATACAATAAAGAATGAATGATTTAAAGGCACCCCCAAAGGCAAAATATATGCCAGGGTATTTGGATGTAATGCACATTTTAATACAAGTGTTGTACGTGGCGATTGGACGAAAAGCAAAAGCTACCCTTCTGTTTAGCAAACTGCACGGCACACTTTCTATTTATTAGCAAACAAGCCTCCGTCGTAAGCACTTCAAAGGCGAGCTGCAATGGTGTGGATTTATGCAAACGATCAAAAGAGGATTCAAAATATTGACAAAGCATCAAAAGTCGCAGTCATCTCTTCAGGCTGCACCGCACGACACCTTTGGCCCCGCGTCTGTTGGGAGGCTGTGTGAGCGCTTGTTTTGGGATAATGGAATTGTGTCATATCTTGTTTAAAGTGAGACTAATCCGGGGTGACAGTGAGCCATTGATCTGCTGCCACGCCGCAGATGTTTTCATCCTCTCCGTAACCATGGCGCCGTTATGAGCAGGATTAACAAGAGCGCACCGCACACCCCAAGCTTGATAAGCAAACGCGGGGTCTCAGGCGAGCCAATCGTGATGTATAACAACAACGGTCCGCGCCTGGCTGAACATGCTCTAATCTATTCCTGACTTGTCATTTCAAAGCAGGTGTTTCTGTCTGAGATAGAGGGCTACCCAGCGATGGAGTGGACAACAATTCAATTCAGAAAAAAGTGTCGAAGCAGAAAAGGAGAACGCTAGGACATACAGCGAGGAAAAGAAAGACAGAAATAGAGCACAAAGCAGTCAAAGGCAAACAACAAACCCCCGTGGTCCCCATGACAAGGGCAAACACGCAGCGCGCCCAAAGTGTGGCCTGCTACGGATAAACATCCTACGGTTGTTTGTTTGGGAAAATGCTCGCCGTCACCATGGGAACTGCACTTATCACGGGAATTAGAGGCCCATGGCGTCCTCCGAGGGAGGCCCGGGCTCCGTACCCTTGTCAAGAGAGAGGACCGTCCCATGCAGGCTCAGGAATAACAACTAGCTTTTGCACGGATGGTGCCACAAAAACATGTAATCGACCCATCGCCGGGACACACGTTTGGAAATGGAGGAGAGAGCTCCGAAGATGGCTTTTACTTACTTCAAGAATGAATGGAAATCATCAAACACTGCTTCGCATCCGGGCCACTTGCAAACACCGTGACCATAGAGAGGATGGCTGTGGGGGTGGCAGTCTTCAATGGTGGATCTGAAGGAGAAATGCAGAAGGGGAAAAAAATGCAACTTATTGCCACAATGTGAAAAGCAACAGATCATTTTCAAATTGAGCACAAACTGTAAATATTTCCATCTGGTATCAATTCACTCTATCTATTTACTGTCGCCAGCCATAGCAGGGACATCTTCGCAAAACTCACTCGACATCTTCCTTATGGCAAGAGGTGTAGTAGGAATGTTAGCCCAATATGCTCTTGAGAAAAGTGGAGAGGCTAGCATGAGAACAAGACAGTCCGCCATATGGAAACAAGCACGACACAACAGCCTGAGGGAGCGGCCTGTATCGCTCCCACCTGAGCTTCCCAATGGTGCATGGCACTGCTGCTGCTTCTCACCTCAGCTGATGCTTTCCAAATACTGTACTGAAAATGACACGATTTAGTGTCTAACAATTGGTGTAAAAAAGTATCTATAGTGAATAATCTTAATTTACCACTATTTTGCTATTTACCTATTGTTCTAATTTTTTTTTAATTTTTTAAAATTCTTTCTGAGAACTCTTGTTTGGTTGTATTAATCTGATTTTCAAACATAAACAGCAATAAGTATAAGGCATTTTAGTCAGCGGATGGCTAAACAGAAGTAGAGCTTTAAATGTGAAATATACTTTCTCCATTTTTGAGAAAAAAAATCTTGAAAAGAAAATATCCCATGGTCCAATGCATTGTATTACATTTGATGTGCACCACTGACAAGTATTTTACGATGCTCAGTTATGGGGCAGCCTGAGGGTAGAAGGCGTAAATTATATTATAACCGCGGGCAACCATGTCATTGGTTTCTTTTGGAGACGCGAGAAGAGAAAGAAACAAATCTAAAGCCTTTGCTGCCCGGTTTTCATAGGTTGTGATCTATGTGCAGAAACAGAGGCCTGTTCGGAGCCTGTTTGTTCTTCAAGACGACTCGGCGGCAGCACGTGCCGCGGCTTCGGTGTGTCAAGACGGCAGTGATTGAATTTCTCCTCCTTCCTCGAGACGGAAGCGCAAAGCCGATGAGTGATTCCTGTGGATGCACTTAAGGTTTTAGTTGCAGGCGTCGTCGTGCCTGGCCAGATTTGATATGACACATGAAACTAACTACACGGTACTTAGGGCCCGCTGTAAACCAATCTGAAGCCGGTCGGGAAAACAGGTCCATCAGAAGGGAGGCGCGTTGCTGTTGCCTGACAGAAGGACTTGCGAAACCACATCAATTAAAAGTTCATTAGCTTCAGCATCGGCAAGACGGCAGGATGCGCTCGTCGTCCTTGTCAGACTGGAATTTTAAATGCATGGATTACGAGGCGGTTCTTTCTTTGAAATATGATCAATAACGGCGTTGTGAAAATATAAACTTGATCTTCACAAACAAAGGTAAATTCAACATGTTCAAATGCTATGAACTATTTGTATTTTTTTCAGATAGGGCTTTTAATTCTGTAGTATCTGTTATTTTATTATTATTATTCATTTATATTTTTTCATATTTTGTTATTTTATCTGCTGTTAATGAGCAAAGATTTATGACACAACTCGGGGGAAAAGAGTCACCTGCTTGCTTTTCTGACAGATCTAAGATACGACGTATGACGACATGACCAGTCTGAGAATATTCCATCTGAATACTGTCTTCACCTAAGCTTCCGTGCTAAACTGCCGCTGACATCTTTAATCTCCAACACTCAGCGTTCGCCAGCTAGAGCGCTATGTCGTCTTCCATGTTTTTCTGCAACCGATGCTCACCTTGTTTGCTCACTTGTGACCATGTGCGATGGAGTGAGTGAGTCAATATCACCCGCCTACACGATGCTTCAACACACGCACGCACTGCTATGAGCCAAATGAAGCACCGGAAGTCAGTGGATCGGATTATTTTCTACTGTATAAAACCTCGTGTCGGCACAGGTGAATCTTTGAAACTTGGAAAAAAAAAGGTCTGAATTAAAAAGCCAGCCTTAAACCGACAAGTCCCATATAGGGTTACCAAGAACTGCAAATGTGTCGTAATGTTCTCAAGTAAAGGCAATGTGAATGACAGAAAGGCAGACTTGACCCCCTCATTAACACTACTGAAATATTAAATGAAATATAAATTAATCATAAACATGGCAATGCCTGTGGGGGACATTGCAATATGTGGAGACTCTGCAAGATTATGCGACTTAATGAGAAAAATGTAAGAAAGTACATTATATGAGATCTCCGACAATGCCGCTGTGTCCTCGCTGATGAGGAGCCACTGTAAGATTATATAAAAAGCAAAGATGAAAAGGGAGGGCTGGATAGATGGATAATGTATGTTCAATGGACATGTACATTAGGCACTGCCACCACTTAAAATTAAATACAACACTAATGCCCAGACGTTCTGCCTTTACACAGAAAAGAATTTCATAAAATAGAGATCGTCCGAATATATTTGGCAATGTCAAATTAATACCATTCCAACTGTGCAAAATTAAATCACAGAATTTTTGTGAACCGGCTTTTTGTGAGCGTATGCAAATGATGTCTGACAAAAAGAAAGGGCTTACACTTCTCTCTTATGACTCATGTACTGGCCGTTGGTGGGGGTATGCTGGTTGTGGAGAGGGTTCTTTGGCGGGGCCGGCGAGGACAGATCCAGGCCCCGGTGGCCGTTGTTGCTGCCGTTGTGCTCCTCCTTCACGTGAGCATTTGTCACCTCCTTCCATAGCTGTTGCAGCTCTGCGGGAATCATGCCTGCAACAAACAAATTGGATCATCAAATCAATTAGCGGCTAATCCAACTCTCGTCCTCGCCGTTTAATTCAATCATTTGTCTGTAAACAAAACCGCGTATTAATTAGAATCCCAAGCAAGTACTTCTCCCCCCTCCTCAGTTCTCCTGTCATCTGGATAATATTTGTATACACAAATCCCTTCGTACTCACGCAAATTTCATGCCCAGAGTAAAATCATTAACATTCAGACAAGGCATGAAATCTGAATAATGGCCATCATTTCGGTGTCGTGCGCACACGACAATAAGTTTACGAGCGCAACACTAGAAAACATCCCCCCCTGCCTCTTTGAGAAACAGGACCCTGGGGTAATATTCTCAAAAGCGCATTAATGTGCAAAATACTTAAAGCTCTGCACCGCCTCCAATTGACACACAAGACTTAAACCTCATTTAACAAGTCAAGCACACTGCATCTCGCACAGCTCTTTGAAAAATAAATCCCTTCAAGACAGATGACATTATTGGTGTGTTGACAACGCATCCACAGTGTGTGTGTGTGTGTCGGGGGGGTGCATATGTGCGTGCATATGTGCGTGCATATGTGCGTGTTCCTGCTTTGGATTGACAGCAAACCTGAAACCCGGAGGTCAGAAGTTGAAATAAGAAGACATAATCCGTTTTTTGGCTTTTTTTATCAGTAAGCCATATACTGTAGTTTTTTTTTCTCCTATAGCATTTTGTCACCTGAAAATAATGACTTAAGTCATATTTTGACCCCAAATATTTTTTGTTTGTAAACATCTCATGATGCTGGCCAACCATACTAAAATCGGATACATTCCGATCAATTAATTCAAAGCATGAAATAAACCTATTAATAACTCTAATATAATATAATATAATATAATATAATATAATATAATATAATATAATATAATATAATATAATATATATGATATGATATAATTTTAAAAAAATGACCAAGGCCATTACTTTAGGGAGGTGATTATTTTAACTAATTAATTGCGTAACCCGTTTATGACGGCCATTTAAAATAAAATAAAAAAGGAAAATCTGAAACTGTGTGTTGCCATTCAAATCCAGTCTGCTGATGTAATCCACGAAAGAAGTCCTTGCATATGTGGTGCGCAGAAAAACAAAACCTGCCAATCGCTTAACATTACAATTAATTAAAGCAATTCTCCAAATGAGCAGTGTTAAATGAAAGATGATTTGCACGTGCTTATCTCCTGGAGTTTCTGGTCTCCAGCTCCCCCTCCCCATTTCTCATCAGCAGCTCTATGGATATCACAAGTGCTCCTTTCAAGCACCAAATTGTCATACGGTCGTATGCAAAATGCTTAGTCTTCATTTATTCCTGTTGTGGAAAATAAATGTGAGGTGAAGATCTCAGTACGATCAGCAAAAAATATTTTTAATTTGATAAGCTACTAAAGATTTTAATTATGCTGGTAATGGAGAACATTGGCCTAATGAGGCGGAGGACTCCAGAGAGACGCCAGGGCTAAGAAGTGTGAAATGAGTCTGATAGGATTGCTCTAAATTCACACCAGATCGTTTGCATATCAAAGAGCAGGAAATGATTGCAGGACATATCAATAACCTTTCCACGTTCCAAGGAGCGTCTTTCCTCATTGGAATATTTCAAGGCGCTGGCTGGCATTCCGCCGGGCGTGTGTTTTCCCTTTTTGCCTTCAGCGCCTTGCTGAGTTCTAATGGAAGTGCACGCCCATGACAGGCAAAACATGCTTCGTATTTGAGCATGCAAATCCCCGGCTTGCCGATTTACAATCACATGACTAAATGTTCCATTCAAGCTTTGCGTGTTATGAAAGAGACTTTGAGGCAAAAGTTGCTTTTTGAGAAGAAAGAGAAGGTCACTGGTTGATGCTGGTGTCCTGCACTTAGACAGCGGGAACAATCATTTTCCCCCCACTTGGTGCCCGCTGACAGTGGGCGATGTATTTTTAGCCGATGTGCTTGACAGGGCGGCCCACACCGGCTCAATTACCAAGCAGTCCCGGTGACCCCAACTCGACTGTTTACTTCGATGAAAGCGCCACGGATGGAGGAGGCCGACGAGAGGCGACGGAGTGGGACCAAGGTGGATCTCGTCTCTTTCATTTCTCCCTCTTACCTTGATCTAAAACTCCAGCAACAGCTCCGGCTGGCACTTTCCCATAAATGACACTAAAATGTCATTACACAAATTTCCCCGACGACGTTATCTTTTATGCTTGAACAATCGAGTTGCTTTTGCAGATGTCTCCATCCGATTACAACCTCACATAACGACATTGATCCGTAAAAACCTCTCTCTTGCCCAGGCGGTTTGTCCGCCTTTCAACCGCCCGATTGGTTTATCTTTCCTCTTTCCATTTTTCAACACAACGATTCCACTCATTACAATGGGGAAATACGGACAAGCCCGTAAAAAATGTATGTTGGTGGGACACTTGATTGATCACCCGCCTCCCAACTCAATTTTGCCGCGGCAGGAAGCTGTGGCACGGAGACGGGCCGGGCACTTCAACCTCTTCCTGTCCTTGTCCCCCTGTACCCAGGTGACCATGTTCAAGCAAGCAGAAAGTTGATTTAAGGTTCATAATGACATCAGTTGCGGGCCGTCATCCTAGAAATAAAAAATGGCCCCTTGTGCTCTAGACTCTTTAAACCGGGCTGTTACTCCTCGCACACGGTGCCGGTGTCATGGGGAGGGGGAGGGGGGGGAGTGACATTGCTATTAGTTTATTGTTCCGTCAGGCTGGGACCTTAGTGCACCCCTGTTTATGTTGCAGTAATCATTGGCCTGCTGATATGCACCCCTAGGCCAGAAATATGTGCCGCTTCTTGCTGCAGGAACTATTACCAGTAACCTACGGCTGCATGTATCAATCACTGACAGGTCGGCCACATTAGCCACCGCTGTCCCTGATGTGCTGCTGTTCCGTGGCCACTTCATGGCTGGCCACATTCTTTGCTTTCATATTACCGGCAAATTTGTCTTGTCACCGTCCCACCGGCCTCTCGGAGGCAACTTAAATGATGTTGTGCGGCAACGAGACCGAGACTCCGAGGGGCACCGGGGCATTTTAGCCACAGTGTGCAGATGTGGCATGTGTGTGTGTGTTTTGCATTTAAATGAAAACACATTTTCAAGCCTTCAGCAATGTGAGCACACTACTGGCAACTCTCTTATCAGGTCAAGAGGACGCGTGTGTGAAAACGTGTGTGCATGTGGTGGCGGTGAGAGGTGGGTTGGGGGGGGGACTTTTATCCTCCAGAGCAAATTGTTATAATTTATAACAGATATCGTCTAACTGCTTCCAGGACTTTGAACATTAATGTCAAAAGAATTTACGGCTGCACAAACGGATAGTACGGAGGCTACCCAAATTGTGTTTGACTTTGTTATCTACAGGCTGACACAAAATTTCAACAGCCTGTTGGAAGGCATTAATTATAGGACATTAGAATGATACAAAATACATTAAGCTAAACAAAAGTGGTTTTATCAATTTTTTTTTTGTGGTTAGAGAGTTCAATAATTTTTAGACAGTCTAAAATCTCAGTTAAAGTGATTATTTTGTGAATTGTTTGATTTATATGGGAATAATTTGTGCTATTAAAAATACACACCATTTATATCTATTTATTCTTATTTTTACATTTGGAGAATTATATAAGACCCTACTTGGAAAATTATTTTGCAAAATAGTCAATTATATCATTCGAATAAAGTACTCCATACAGCATTAGATATAAAAAATATGAAAAAATAGCAAATATCCACACTTATAAACTCGACCGCCACTTTCCTGCATCATTGCTATTCATTAAAAAAAAAAAAAAAAAAAAAAATCAACATGTGCTCCACCTTCAGAGAACAATCGCGCCCAGGCAATTACCTCAGAATTTGGACAGGATATGATTTTTTTTTTTTTTTTAAATTACTTAGCTTGACTTTTGGAAGAAAAAAAAAAAAGAATATAGTAGGCTGCAAGCAATAGCCTTACAAAATCATTGTATTCATAACATATTATAATGAGCAAAAGAAGAGTAAGATAACCGTGCCAATTTATTACGCCTGAGTTTGAATTCATGATCACTGGAGCCCAGATAGAACCGATCAAGTCATCACTTGCGACGACGCAGCGCTAAACGCAAGGCGAGTAGTGTCGATAAGATCACAGCACCGTAGGCCAAGACCACTCATGCGTGAAAGAGTTAAGTGATGTGGAAAACAGAAAGGTCATCAATAACTTCAAACAGTCAAGCAGAAAATGTGTTGAATAGGAAGACAAAAAGGAAAGGGGAGGGGGGGGGGGGGAGCTGAGACACTAGTTTAAGTCATGTAACAGCTGTCGGAAGCAAAGAGTAAAACATCAATGGATTGTGGGGACCAAAACTAAAGACGGCAATGGATCTAAATTAATAAACTCTAAATATTCTGAAAAACAGCAGTGTTGAAATTTGCATTTAACGCAAAATAGCAATTTCTGTGATTAACAAAAAATACTGCCATCACTGCACAATTTGCACAAATGTATCTAATTTATGTTTAAGGTAGATATGATAAAATACATATTTTAAATACGGTCTCAACTTTGAAGCGATGTTAAATCCAAATACACACACGCACGCACGCACGCACGGTTGCCGATGACAGTCTAAACAGGATGGGACGATTGCAAAGGCTCCTAAAAGTACAGTTATGCGTCCATATAATGCTTTGCTCAAAGGGTGTGTGTTTGTTTGCCAGACATCTGACACAAAACACACTCAACACAGCAACGCTCCACGCCTGTGCCCACGGCAATTGCCTGCAAGCGGATGAGTGATTCCATAGCCAGTCCAAACAATAACAGCACTGTACAAACGTGTTTGTGTGTGCCTATTACCTAAGCACCTCTGCACCCTCCTGTTTTTAATCACCCTTATCTTGTTATTTCAAAACTGTTTGTCTTAGCTGGGAATGAATAGCCAATGACATGTTGCCACAGTCTCTTTTGTCACAAGGCCACCACTCCTTAACAAATAATAAAGAAAATAAATAAAGACACAAAATTGGGAGGCAAACAGACACACTGGCTCCCGGACAAGCAAACATACTGACACTTTATGAATCATAAATCCAACCTTGTCAAAGTTCTTTTGAATGCTGCTGTTTACAGTCGGGTGTGGATTTGGCTTGGCAGGTTTCTATCTATCTATCTATCTATCTATCTATCTATCTATCTATCTATCTATCTATCTATCTATCTATCTATCTATCTATCTATCTATCTATCTATCTATCTATCTATCTATCTATCTATCTATCTATCTATCTATCTATCTATCTATCTATCTATCTATCTATCTATCTATCTATCTATCCATCTATCCATCCATCCATCTATCTTTTTTATATTTATTCAAGATTTTTTTTGTTCTCTTGAGATTTGCTTTATTTCTCCTAATGCCAAATTAACTTCCCCCCCCCCCCCCCCATCATAAAATATACTGGCTCTAATTTGGTATCAAGGTAATGAGGCATTTAAAACGGTACTTTGTTTGATCACAAAAAAAAAAAAAAAAAAAGTGGCATAGCTGCATCACATGCTAATTCAAACAGTTGCAGTGATATAGTGTACTGACCGTGCGTGAGGGATTGCAGTGGCAGGGCCGTTTGTCCAGGCTGAATGGTGAGCAGCCCTTGCCTCTGAAGGTTGAGCAGATGTTGCTGCTGGACCTGCTGGACCTGAAGGAGCTGCTGCTGGAAAGCCAACTGCTGCGCTGACACCTGCTGCTGAAGACACACACGTTCATATTGTCACAAAATGTAGTCACTCAAGCTCAAGAGCGAGTGTTAATATTTTCTTTTTAAATCTACAAACTAAGAAAATCAACAATGTATATTGAATACATTCAAAATAACGCCCAAAAATAATTTATGACTACCAGTTTGATGGCGCTATGGATCAGGAAACCGTTTTTTTTTTGTCAAATCAATAAAGCAACCATTTTTGAACATGGCTAGTGCAAGCGGGAGGAGAGAAGGGGGCACTCAAAGCTGTGCCAAGTTGTGTACCGCACCCAGTTAAGCTAACACAGGATATGCCGCACTTTTGTTTACTTCTCACAACCGAGTGCATATATAAAACGAAAAAGTCTCGACAGTGAGCAGCTGTCAGGTCGCTTGTTAGCAGCTCGGAAATAAAAGCCAGATAAGATGGATGTGGAAAGCCCTTAGTTTGGATAAAATGAGAGAAGAAATCTCATCGGGTCAACTTTTGAAAGGTTCTTGAACCAAGCAAGGGTGACGGACAGAAGCTACAGATGAAATGTGATTTGATCCAAAAGATGAGACGACAAAGACGACATGACGGGTCCCAAGGAGGGTTCCGGCGTACATAAGGACCAACTGCGATTTTCTATGATCTGCCGTATTAATTGAAAGGTGGATGGCTTCTCATTTTCATTAGTGCGAGATGTTTTAGTGGTGTGCCCTCCGCAACTTCCTCACTGGCAGTCTGATACAAAGAGTCGTACCACGGGGGTGGTAGTTCACAGGGAACGAGGCCTTTCATCAAAAATCTTAATAAATACAAGTTGGCTTCTCTGGAAAAGAACAGAAAAGAACCAAACACTGACTATTGCAAATTAATTTCAGTCTCTTCAGTCGTTGCACGTTTTATCTTCTGGGCCGGGGCGGTGGGAAGTGTGTGTGTGTGTATGTTGGGGTGGGGGGGGTCTCCTGTGCACTCCCAGCATGCAGACGCGTAAAAACCACACGAACCAACAGACCAAATAAGAGGTTAATAAGAAGTGGCACAAGGGAGAGAAAAATATAGTCCCCGACAAATGATAAAGAGTGGCACTGGCAGGCCTTTCATTGTGGAGCTTCAAATATAAACTTAAAGATCTTTGAAAAAGCAAATTTTGATGTCTTTAAAATAAAAAGGGGGCACAAAGCAACAACGGGGGGTTATTGTCTGGCAGCCACTAGGGAGTCACAGCATAATTCTTATTCTGTCTTTTGATGGCTTCCCGAAATGCCACAGAAAAAAAAAAGAGCGGCGAGAGAAAGAGACAGCAGAGAGGGGAAGCCTCGCGGGGTTGCGTCTATTTCCTGTGATCACACATAATATGCTTGCAAAGTTATTTTTTTCTTCTATTCTCATGCTCCATTCAACTGATCAATTGGCCTTCCTTGGCTCCTCCACCCCTTTCCTTTTGTCTCCCTTGCTCCTCTTGTGTTTACATCAGATGCGACTTCGTGACAGGCCGAGGAGCCGCGCTGTCATGTTGATTTATGGGAGCATCACGCCACAACTTGTCCAAACTGAAGCCCGCAGTTCATTAATTAGGGAGCTTCGACTTTGAAGCTGCGAGCTTTGACAGTGCGCCGGCACGTGAGCGGCGTGGATGGCGAGCTGCGTTTTTCCAAGCTTCCTCTCCTCCGCAAACGCTCAACTCAATGGGGACCGGTGAAAATTCCCTGATTGTCTTTGAACTTCTTCTGACCGCACAATCATTTGCTTTGTCCGTAGCGACGCCCGTATCCGCCAATCATTAGCACGCAATAAGCCGCTGCCTACGAGCATGCCCCACTGTACTTGAGGGGGGTGGACGGAAGAGTGCAAACGAAAAAGATGGGGCAAGAAATAAAAACGGCAACACAGACAACAAAGCTGGGAGCGCTCGCCGCACTGATATCTCACAATTACATGCCTTCCCATCCGCTGCCATTTCCATGTTAATCACCAAGAAAAGCCTCTCCGATTTACATGCGCCCATTTTCTTGCCCCCCCCCCCTCCCCTCGCCTTCCATTATGTCCTGCACACGACTCTCAGGAGCGCTCATGTCTTTGTAGTAAGGCTCCAAAGAAAAGCAAGGAAAATATCATAGTAGGGGGAAATAAAAACTTTTAAAAGTATTTCACATCATGACTCACTCGTTGCCATTTAAGCAGAAAGTCTGACATACTAATCAGAAGCATGGGTGCACTTGACTCCCCCCCTCGCCTCCCCCCTTTCCATGCTTTAACCACAGTCTGGAGGCAGATGGCTTTGAGGGAGGGTGCACGCATGTCTTCCATGCTCTCTGTCTGCTCAGTGGTTTTCACACTGGCAGCCAGTTGCAGTGATGTCAGTCTTATTACCTCTTTATTCTGCTTACTGCCTCCATGCTGTTGGAGGAGCTGGAGGTGGAGCTGTTCCTGCTGCTTCTTGTAGAAATCTTGGAGTTGCTGCTACAGAGAAGACAGAGAACCCAGATGACATTTGGTGAGATTTTTTTTTGTGTGAAAGGGAGTCGGCCAGCGTGTTTACCTGCTGTAACATGAGGGCCTGCTGCTGCTGGAGAAGAACCTGGAGCTGCTGAGGGCTCAGGACTTGCTGCTGAAGGATCTGCTGCATTTGCTGAGGAGTTATCACTTGAGGTGTCATCATAGCCACTGAGACTGGAACCTGTACAGAAAAAAAAAAAAAAACAGGTTATCCACAAGGCTATATTGTCCACCAGCCAATAAAACAACAACAATATCTCAGTTTAACGCGGCCATTTGCTCCCGAGTGGTTTCAATTTAACACTCCCTTACAACAATGCATATCAATTTTGCCACTCCACCCCTCCAACTAAAAAAAAAAAAAAAGCCAGGCAGGGATAACTCATGCCTGCAGAATATTTGTCCGCCCAAATCCATCCTCTCGCTTTCAGCAACATCCCTTCATCACGCACGCTCACACACATTGAGAATGATCTGCATCTCTGTGTTTGCCACTTATACAACATGGCAAAGGCGCCGTACCTGAGGAGGCCAAACTCGCAGGACATGTCATGTGAGAACATTTCATTAGACTCGCTGTCAACATTGATCTGTTCTTCTGACAATTTGGAGCGCCCGGAGGAGGAGCCAGGCGGACGAACACGCGGGCCTCTAACAAACTCTTGGAAGGTGCGAGTGCGTGGCTCTTCAAAGCCGCTGATTTGTTGTGACACTAAAAAGGCCCCACAGTTGTCAGGGTGCCTTAATTGCTCCTGTGTCGAGGAGAACTCGCCGTCTATCTGCAGGCGGCGATGTGCGGTGCCATTAAAAACGCCTTTCCTTGACAAGTGAGAGACTTTTTAAACGTACGTCAAAGTGTTTCCCCTCTCGAAATTATTCACGTTTTTGCAATGAATGTGTTAAAATGTCGGGCAAGCTAACGTTTGACAGTCAAGGTCGCTCAAACGGTACCGGAATGTCACGCTAAAATTATACAATTTTGATTTTTTTCATCAATTTCTGGAGGGAATTTAGACGGGATCTCTTTTTTTTTAGCATACCTGAAACATTTTAAGTTTGACCATGTATATAATAAAGCAATAATAAATAATAAACATACTGAGGAGGACTGTGCTGTAATTAATTTCTTCATAATATAAAATGCAGTGAGCTGTGTTTGTCAAGCCTCCAGCCAATGAATGAGATTCAACCTTAATGCAGGACTAACACGTTGGCTTATTTTCGGCGGTCGTAGCGGGGGGTTGAGGAGGAAAATGCAATATTAATCCCCCCCGCTCGCCCATTGTATCTTAATATGCAGTTCATCTTGAGTTTTGCACATGACTTGTCCTGTCATCTGCATAGGCACCCTCCTTCTAATTCCCTAATTTCACAGTCATTTTCTTACAAGGTCTTTTTTCTCTCGGCATCACTAATTTTTATGAACTATTCTGAAGGTCAAGCGGGCGGCCCGATATTTCCGACATGCAAATGTTAAACATCATATGATGCGAATGTAATAGATATTCATTCTCTCTTCAGTCTAGTCATGAACGCATTTTGTAATTTTACGAGCGCACATGTCACAGTGTTGTGTTTTATTCGATATATCAAAATGACATTAAAATGATGTTAAAACCCAAGAATGGCAAAAACATCCGGTTTTTACACACAAGCGCAAATTTTAAGAGCTTTAATTCTTTACATCTTTGTGTGATTTCCAACATCTGACTCACAGCATCAACAGATCCTATTTTAGTTTGCTCTGAGCAACAGCCCAACAACAGCCTATTACAGACTCCCATTTTATGACCTATTTATTACCTACGTATATACGACTGAGGTTATTAACAGCGAGAGGGATTGTCCGCTTCTTAACCTATTGATCAATGTAACTATGGCCATTTAATCCTGCGCCCAAGGAGTGAAAATCTGCCCAAAACGGGACGCTATTGAGAGGAAGGGCAGGAGGGAGCACTTTAACTAGAAAATATCGTCCTGGCCGCTGTATCATTCCCATTTAACGCAAACACAAGACGCCAGTCGCCATTTGGAGTACTCCCATATGGTGTTGGCTGTTATCTCTGGGATTAATCCAGATGATTTACAAAAGATACATTAGCATCTAAAGATAGTCTACCAGAGACACTGGCACTAATAACGAAAGGGATCCAAAGAGCCCAGCTCTAATCTACTCACAACTATGAGTGTGTTAGGGGGGAAGGAAAAAAAAAAAAAAAGAGGACATTCTGAAGAAGCCTGAAATAGTTTATGAATTCTACGAAGGTGTGGCACTCTCCAACATTAACATCTTAAAGATTTTTGCAGAGCAGCAGACTGACAGAGGCAATCAAGTGTGTAACCTCGGGCCGGCTAGACAAATACACACACTCGTATACGGACACATTTGCACAGGGAGTTCATGTACACACACATGTCCAACTTCCACAAATATGTCACATTCTGGACGTCTCGAAATAATCTTGGCATGTAAGATTGACATTGATGGCCAAAATATTTCGGAGCACCCAAATTTATGCGCCCTTGTTGTCGAGGAGTTCACCTCACAACAAATATGAAAGATATTAAACAAGAGCTCAACTGCTAACACTGACAGGATTGCGAGATAATAAAGATGCTTCCGAGACCCTCCCGAGATGTGAGGGGTCACCGGGCTGCTAGAAGGAGTAGGAGATGACGTAAAAAAAAAGGGAACGAAAAGAGAAAGGAGAGAACTTTTTTTTTTTACTTTCAACGCAAGAAGATGAAAAAATAGAGACAACGAGGTGCCAGTGAGACTCAGACATTTCACTTGCCGTTTGGCTCAAAGTAAAGTCGAGGTGAGGGGTGGGGGGGGCTTATCAATTTTTAATTTCTCACCTCTGTGGTCATCATGGCAAACAATTTTAACTGCCTTCAAAATGTCAGAAATAAAGATTTGATCTTATTACATAAGAACATTTTGGATTCTAATGTGAACACTTTGAACAATTTGTACCACCGATAAACAAATAGAATGTTTCAAGCCAAAACATTTCATACCGAGGATTACAAATGACGAAAAATATTTGATATGCAAATTTCTTTTTTAAATAAACCCAGAAAATGTCAAACACTTCAGATGTCTACAGTGCACATAAATGATGAAATGTATAAATGTACTGTATAAAAAAGGATTTGGACTCGCTTCAATCTACATTTTTTTTTGGAGGGGGGGGGGTGGTCCCGCCGTTAGACTTAAATAAACAAACTGGTCGGCAAAGCGGGTGAGCTCATCCCAACAGCAGCTGAGTAGTGTGCCTCACCCTGGTTCTCACCACTGCTGATGACACCCAGCGCCCCCACACACACACACACGCACACACACGCATGCACACGCACACGCGCACACACACACTATGAAAATATTCAGAATGTCTTGTAATACCAGATAGAGAATCATATTAAAAAAAAATATACAAATACGTCCTTCCATCCTCATTATTCTGATGTAAATGTCAAGTCGCACACACCTTCGAATATGTATTTGGGAGCCAGAAAATATTAAAAACATGGAGCTTGCTCACAAATTGGGAGAGGACTGTACCATAGTCCGATACAACACTATTTGCTTATTTGATCTTTTACCGACAATATTGCACAAGTACACGCGTCTCATCTTTGCTACTCGGTTATGCAACGACATGTCTTTGAGACGCATTATTTTAGTCAATTGAGATTTAATTAAGATCGCAGCCTATGAATCCCTTTCAAATGAAACTGTAGTCACAAGACAATGGTTGACATCCTGCTGCTGATTGTTTATATTATCCAGCAAAGAACACCTAATCCTTGTTTCCATGACGGCAGACGAGAAGAACACAAATTGTGTCGCTCCGCCACTCTTTAATGTCGAAAGGTTTCGTGTCTTTCACAAAACTTGTGGCGCAAAATAAGTCCTCTTGGGAGGTGCAACTTGCCAATATTGCCTTAGCCCTCATTCTTTGAATTATACAAGCTGAGTGGTGAAAATGTTGACACCTCAACGACTATGTCGACACTTTACATCGCTAAGCATCTCAAGGTGGAATAAATCAGACCATCTAAAAGTGGCAAGCACATTTTCTAAGCAGTAGTGACATTAAAAGACAGACTAAAAGTTTTTTTTTTAAGTATAGTTACACGTGAGGGAATCAAGGCAAGACTAAAAAGGTGGCACACACATTTGCTCAACTATTCCCTTGTCTCTGCTCTTGTGTACTGTCAGCTCGTTTCGAAAGGCCACATTTGTCCAGGATATCCTAACAAACCGAGGGACACACCTCGAATCCGTTTGCCGATGTTGTAGTTAAGAAATGACAGGTGCTGGCAGCCCCTCTTCTTGACAGGCCACTGCGCAAATCAGGCCCCTGCCTGAAAGGGCTAATGCACAACTAATGAACAATAAATCAACTTTGATTACAAACTGTCAAGCCAATCAGCTCGCACTCCAGCTCTCCCAAAGTGTGAGTCTCGGAGCAGCTGCGCGGCATCGCGGTGCACGTTGCCCTGTTGACGTTCGATTCGGCTCGACCAGCTGACAATCTGCTCAACTGTTCTTTACTTATACTTTTCCACCTACCCACTTTTTGAACACTCAAATATGGTGCATAAAAGTAGATCCAAATCTTTACAACAATTTTTTAAATTATTGGGATAATAATGTCAGGCAATTAGACCAAAAATGTATCACCGTGCAATAATACATATGATCACACAAGTACAACTTTCACGATACTATTCATACGACTGGCAGCGTGCCTCCAAATGTATTTTGCAGTGATTGAGCTAAATACAAACTCTGATCATTTAATTTAAACAAAACCAAGCAGAACCTGGCCAATGACAAAATAAACAGCAGGCAAAAAAAAAAAAACATACTTAAGACGTTCGATCAAATTTTGAATGTCCAGCTTTGGCACTACAACAAACAAAAAGAAAATTCCACTGATAAAATATTTTACTTAAAAACAACAACCGCAGAAATTATAGTGGAGACGATGTGACACCTGTTTTTCCAGGAACTGTCTATAATTAAAACATCATACAGAAGCTTTCTAAATCTTGTTTAACTGGTTAGCCGACTGTCAGAAAAGTAAACAAGACAGAAGGAGCAGGGAAAAAAAAAAAGTAAGGTAATTTACTTCTAAGGACTTCAGTTCTTAAGACTGTTTCCTCCACGAGGAGTAAAATGACAGATAAGCGAGCACACTTTCGAAAGAAGAAACTACTCCAAACATCCCTATGAAAATATAAAACAGACACACGGAAGTGCAGATAACTGTTTTGGCTTCTCTTGTCAGCAGGCATGAGAAGCAAAGTAGTCAATTGTGGCTCATGCAAATGTGCATGACACATTTAACCCATTATTAATGACAGAACATAACAACAAGCAGACAATACATTTGTAATTTGGCCCCCCGGTCAAATTCAATTGTCAAGTTTCTAAGTCAAAACGCTCGCTATATCAAAGAACTCAATCATATTGACAAACCTGACAAACTCCATTTAGCTGGCAGGGTAAACAGAAAGCCGGGCCACGCGGTGTGGAGTGAAGCAGAGCGGAGAACAGAGCAGCCACGGAAAGAGAGAGAGAGGGGGGGGGGGGCGGCACACAGTGGGAGTGAGAGAGTGGGTGAGAGAGGGAGGGAGATAGTGAGAGGCAGCAGCAACGCAGGCAGGCTGAGAACAAGCTCTGTTGTGCTGTAGCGTCTCCAACCTTCTTCGGAATACAGACGGATTGCACGCGCGAGGTGACTCCCAGGCTGACAAGATACAAAACTACCCAATCAACCACACCCTTCTCCACCAATCACAAGCATCCCTCTAAACATCATTAATTCAAATGGGGCCACACAATGGAGAGCTGGAGGCTGAGCTGCAGGTGAACCCGTGGCTTTGTGGAAGGAGGGGGATGAGGGGTGTCCCTTAAAAAAAAAAGTTGACCCTTTGACCTCTGCTGGGATTCTGGCCATGCTATGCAAACAATGGAAGCCTATAGATGAGAAGCGCTTTTAATTAAACAACAGATAAGTACACATTGCTATCCAGCGGAAAGAAAGAAAACTTGCCAAGCTATCAGCCCTTTATTGTTCTGCTCAATGGAAATGTTTTGAGTGCCAGAACAAAAGATATGACTCAACAACAAATGAATAAACAACTCTGACCCACTGTTGTTTAGATAGTTTCCCAACTGCAGAGGGTTATTTATGACAAAAATGCCATGTTTGAGTGTATTGTGTCATCAAAATGACTATGAAAGTGACAAATGTCGCCCAGTTAGCGGCCTTTAGAAAAACTAAAAAGGGAGAGCCACTAGCAAGCAATCTCGTCAATGACATCCCAATGAGAGCAATTATTGCCGTGATAACGTCACACCATTAAAAACACCCATGTGCACTCACTGAGCAGCCAAGACACGAGAAGAAAATAGACCTCTGCCACCTACTGGAGATGAAGTTGAACTGCCCAAGACAGCAGGAGGCAAAGCATGCCTTATGTGGCCAACCCTTTTTTTTTTTTGTAGCACCGGCTTCATGTTATTACTCATCCAAGAGTACATCAAACCCTAATAAAAGGCTGAAAGTTGCCATTAAAAGCGATTTTCAACAGTGATAAAAATAAATCTATTCAACAAAGAATACGAGCAAAGATTAACACCTCACTTTGTTAATGATTGTGAAAATAAACAGCAGGCAGCGACCGTGAGTTTGAAACGCATCACATATCAACAAGCTATAAAGCCTTGGCCAAGGATGAAAGAATGTTCACGGGTTGCACTCCAGTCCACAAACACATCGGTAAAATAAACACCGCTAAACACAGTATTGGCATGACAAGCCACTTCTCTGACCGGCTAATAACTAACAATAAGCAGGGCTAAGCCGGCCCGGCCCGTATTAATTATTGAACGGGACACCTCAAGTGTTCAAAGTGACAATTCCATTGTATGTCACACTGAATAATTAAACGCCAGCGAAGGTGCTTTTATTTTGTATCCGAGACGGGCAAGACAGCTCTCGCGCAACTGCATGCGTGCTCGCTCTCGGTTGAGGCCAAGGGCCATCTTCTTCTTCCTCAGCATCCTCCCTGGGGTGGCATGTCGACGTATTCTCAATAAAACACCTTCTTAGCAGTAATAGGCCACTGTTCTCATTTCAACACTCCCAACGGCCTTGTGATAAATTTAGCAGACACACAGTTCAAGCATCTCCTCTCACACACGGTCTTTCTAATCCATTGCTTCTGTGCCAGCGCCATGTAAAATAATTACACTTTGGTGTCGATGGGATGCACGCTATATAGATTTTATTTCCCCGCGCGTAGAGAAACATCAGTAACCTTGAGCCTTGGACTGCATCCCCGGTGATAGTTTTCGAGGAGGAGTGAGTGTTTGTGCCCATGACAGAGTGAATTGCATTATAAAACACTCCCATTTCCTGCTTGAGTTCAAGTGAAAGTACTGTAATGCCTGGTTAGGCTCAGCCCTGCTCCGCTCCGGCTGAAGAAAACGATACAGCTCCAATTACAAAGTCTTCTCAAAAGTCAAATGCAGCCAGGATGGAAGATGCCAACCAGTGCCTCAATTGTCCAAGGTGAGTGAGTGAGTGAGAATGTGAGAGCATAAATTGCTTGCAGGGAAAGGCGGCAAAAATGAAGGCCTGGAAAGGATAGAATGGCTCCCAGCGCTGTGACTGGAGCTGATTCGACACTCATCATCTTGGCTAGGAGAAGAGGAGAAACACAGCAGCCCCCCCAAGTGCTTGTTTGCTATACGGAATTGGGACAGATGACTTCATTCTGACAGGATTAGCCCAAACCTGGATTGAATCTATACAGTGCGCATAATGCATTTTTACAACATGACAATGACAAAAGACGGCAAAAGAGACAGCTTGATCCTGGGGTTTCACGCGAGCATCATTCTCGGGTTTGGGCTGATCATGAAGGACAGAGTGTCTCACCTCAAAGCATATAAACATGATTAAATTAGAGTATCACCTCCAGACGTAAAATAACAGACAGAAACATAGAATCAAATCTTTTGAGAATCTTCCACTTGAATGTGGATTTTTTTTTTAAACTGAGCAAATATACACACAGGAAAAAAGATATTCAATTGATTCCCTTTTTTGCACAAATTGAAATCATTTGAATCCAGATATATTATTGAAGTAGGCGACTTAAAAAATGTATCTGGATCGAGATAATTTTATGTTGTGCAAGCACTTAAACTAAAATTACAACAACAAAAATCACTGCACATTTGATAAATGTTTTTTCCTTATAGCTGAGAAAATAAACGTCTTTGTTTTAAAAAATCTAGCAAGGGAGATCAAGTTGTAGCTCGTCGTCAGTCGACACAAACGTCTCCTTTCTTGCGCAATTCGCATTTCCCTCCTCTGTTTTGACTGTTTACATTGCACAGACTCACTTATTCTTGTTTTTGGTGACTTCCTGTAACAGCGTTAGCGGCACTTCAGGCCTGGCATATACAAAAGCAATACAGCCTCTGTTAAAGGGAAAATTTAAAACCAAGTAAAAGGTGGGCTCCGTTTCCGCATGGACCGCAGCAACCATACCTCTGATCATACAATCTCATGCTCACTGCTGCTTGGCGAGCAGGCAACAACTACTTTGACACTCGTGGCAACTGGCTGACTTAGTTTGAGAAACACCTCATAATGCTGTCTCCGATCACCCTGCGGCATTGGCGGGCGGGGCTCCAGCTGACAGGCCTGGCTGGCCCAGTGCTCTAATGACTTACAGATTGGTGCGCTGTGGTATACATGTGTCAGGGCAATGCCACGGGCCCATTGCAGAAGCAGTAGGAGACTCAAAGAAAGAAAGACGGCAGCTCCTCCTCGTCCTGTCAGCAGGAGGATTGGCCCATGGATTGTGTCACATCACGCTTAGACCACAAACGAAGGATGCAAAAAGCGCATGCGCTTGAATGGGGGCGTTTGAGGGCCACGCAACTTAAGGGCCTTTCATCCTGGACACACCAAAGACTGTTGACCTGGAGATGCCCCTCAGCGAGGCACGACAACAATGGCGAACAAACACCAAGGCAGAGGGAAAGAGGACAAAAGCAGTAAATAGAGGGGAGAAAAAAAAATAGTACTAACTTCTTCAAAAGTAGTAAATATTACCCCATGTAATTCATACCACCGTACACAAATCAAATTTCGATTCCAATACCTGACAAGGCGATCAGCACATGAAGGTGAAAGTCCACAAAAGCACTTTGAGTTCCCTTTTCTGGAGGAAGCAAACCACTTCTGCTATGATGCAACTCATAACGGCCTTGCGGCTCATGCATCATTTGTTGTGGTCCATGTATATTTCATGCCAAATGTATCCACCTCCGAGTCAAGTCTGCAACGGGAACATTAGCTGGCCTGTGGCCGACCCATCGCCGTGCCAATGACATGAATAATGTCGGCCAATCCCGTCTCGTAAAAAAATGCAATCCGGGCATCAAACGGGTAGCAAAGACATCATGTTGACATAACGTCTTCAAGCCGCGCTGAATAGCGCTTAATCCCGCGACGGGAGGTTGATGCCTTTCCCGGGATCCCTTGCAATGACACCTACTTGCCCCCCCCCCCTTCTTTGATGCTAGTGGACTATCAGCAAGGGTCCGACAGTGTTGTTCCTAATTACCTATTTCTCTATTCCTGATCCTACGGCTGGCATAATTAGTTACCTGGGGCTGCAATCCAATTTGAAGTGATGACAAGAAAGTGATCCATGAAAAAGTAATAAGTTAAATCCAATTTCAGCCGGCTTCTAATTAAATGCACAAGGAACTAATGAGTCAAGCCTCGGCATTTCACTGATAATGGTAATTAGCGGGGTGGGAGTCGCTGGCTCTCGTCGTCGTGTCACTGTAGGTGTGAAGCGTTAAAGGTACGAGTGACATGGGTGCTTTTAATTACACGTGTCGTCCTGTCAATGTAATTCGTTGGCTTTTCGACCGGTCAAGTATGTTTTGCTGCACTCCATTCAGCTGTTTGTATATCGAGGATGATTAAGGTGCCTCAAGGCAAGATGGGATAAATCGGAGGCATCTTTTATCCAGCAAAGGAGTCGTGCCTGTGCGGGCACCCTGGTTGGAGCCATGAAAAGAGCTATCGAATCTAAATCAAGCGCTCCACGTCCTCTTTGACTTACTACCACGAATACCTCTGTGAAGTCACTTTATTTCCAATGCCGTGCGTACACTGCGCTTCATTATTTTGGACTTGACTAAGAGTGAATTGGAAAGTACGCTTCTAAATCTCCATCTCCAAATGAGTTAAAAGTCTCTAAGCGCATCTTCTTGTGCCTAATGGGAAGAGCACTGAGTTGAGCACAGCCTTTTCCACACATCAGGTGCTTTTATGAGGTTTACTACACAGCCTAATAACTGCTGGATCATGCCTTTTATTAACTAGTCTGGTCCAACGGCAAATCATTATACAGGGTGTTCGTATAATGGTGAACGTTCACGCTGATTGCGTGGTTTTTAAAAGGGGACAGTAGATGAGTCGGAGAGAGAGAGAGCAATCTGAGATGTACTCACAACTCATGTTTACGCTCTGAGTGTGATTGTGTGGGACTGGGATTTGTTTAATGAGCAGAACATGTAATTCAGAGATAAACACCCTCCGGACGTGTGGCATTTGCATTGCTGCAAATTTAACCCGGCAAAGGAGAACAATGGACATCAGGCAATTTATGCTGTTAGTAAAGATACTCCAGCAAGTCTACGCTCTTTTCACACCGAGTGGGCATGAGTCGGGCGGGGTGGCGGGCAACTCTCTTTTCAAAAGCTGAGTGACAGCTTGGCCAAGCTCTCTGTATACATTAATAAATTAGAATTCTAATTTTGTCTTTGTCTGCCCAAGATGGCCGAGTACTTTACTGTGTACCAACAACTGGCTGTACGTAGGAATTTGCGATTGTGCTCCCCTCTGTTGACCTCTGACGCACAATTCCCTGCCAGGCTGGCGAAACTATTGGGTTTGATCCCTTTAACTTATTTGAATCCTGACAAATATGCACATAACTGAAAGGTCATCGCAGTCATATTTCATCCTCTGGAGCAACTCTGAAGACATCTGCACAACAAAGAAGCTTTTTTTCACAACCTGACATTAGACCTAGCCGCTACAATGGCTCATTAAAAAGGGCTCCCAATGGGACAGTCGGGGTATTAAATATTATATATACTACATGCATAAAGGACAGGGCCTCCCTATTAATCACCTAATATGCCCTGATGTTGTTCGCAATTTCACACTGATACAAACAACTGATTCGCTCGTCCAAGCAAAGATACAGCAGCATATAGACTGAATGGAAAAGTCAATCATGTCAATTTAGCACCTCTGCAGCAGCAGTCTAAACGCAGAAGCACAGATTAGAAAAAAAAAAAAAAAGTAAGGGTGGAAACGGTACCCAAAAAATGTGCCGGGCGATTCAAATGCGCTTGTGTAACCTTTGTGCGGGTAGTAGGTAGACGCAATCCATTTACGTCGTACTGGTAACGAATTTCGGCCGGCTAGAGAGTGTGGCTAAAATCGCTATCGAATCAGTAGTCAACGCCTCCGTGGTAGCGCATATCTGCTTTTCAATGATGCATTTGTGTATTAAAATGCATAATTAAGAAAAATCAATATTTGAGCTTACTTTTTCCTTTTAATTTGAGAAACAGAATCCAATGGCTGAGCAGACTGAAAAATGCACAAAAATATTTCACCGTACCTGTAGGCTTTTGTCTTTGTCATTTGTTTTGGGGGAACTGCGGCCAGTGTTTTGTTGAAACTGCTGCTGCAGAAGTAACTGTCGTGCTACCTGGAGAGTCTGAAAGAGAAAATAGGTTAAATGATTTTTTCATGAAGCCCAACAGAAAAATTGTCAAACAGCAATATATCCTGTGAGTGCACACCTGTGCCCTTTTTTTTTTTTTTTCAGCGCCGATGCTTCAAAAACAATATTGTCTGCCAATGAACAGATAAACACAGCAGACAATCGCTTGATACGCTCCCATGATATCATTTACCGGAGGTAAAGTTGGTATAAACAAAGATCAAATGACAAAACACAAACTCAAGTGTATCCAGAGAGAGACGTTCCGTTGAGAGCATTTTATATTGTCTGATAGTTATCAGAGCTTTTGGCTCTCCTTCAGCTCTGCCAAACTACAATCAAGAAAGCAAATAAACAACTTTATGACTGCCTCAAATATCTGTTAAAGGACACAGCCTTCTCGGTGGAAAACAAAATACAGTGAAGTCACATGTTTATTGCTCCAGCTACTCCCTTTTCCCTTACGATAAATAATCAAACATGCCATCCAGAGCAAACAAAGCTGACGAGTGCTGGGGGGGAAAAAAAGACTGCGGTCTCCAAAACGGTCAGCGATACCAAGAAAAGCAAGCCTTGTGTTCCCACAGCGAGCTGGCCTGTCTCACACCTCCACCAGTAAACCATCTGGGTAAATAACCAGCTTCATTCTTTCCACCATTCTCAGATGATTGCTCCCACAATGAAACAAAGAGTCAGGGGCACATCGCTCATCTCATAGTGGGAAAATCTATCGGTTCTCTCTTCGATTATTGGGATACATGTAGTGAATTGGCGCCAGAAGATACTGACGTGTGACTTAGGCTTTGAAAAAAGTCACATGGGTGCCTGGATGAAGAACTGAAGGATAACTTTGAAGAATTGAATCTCATCAAGAAGCAAGGCAGTCAATGTTATTGAAAAGTAACCGACAGCAAATGTGTTCTTTCTTAAAAAGATGTCAACATGATTGTTTTTCCACTGTAACCGATGACAAATGCGGTGAGACATTCAAGTGTGTGTGCGTGCGTGTGTGTGTGTCAGCATATGAGTTGAGTCAACAGGATATGATGGAAAGTTCAGAGAGCAATGGATAAAGAAATACATTTCTGAGTCTTGCCTGACTGAAATGTTTGTAGCTATGTAAATAAGCGAGTATCAATTAACCTGCACTGATTATTTTGTCAGTAAAGAATCATTTGTTGAAAAATAATGAAAACCATAACAAAATGCAAATTATTCAGAACATTTGGTGGCTCTAAAAAAAAAAATTAGGTAGCGCCCTGCCTCAGGAACATATCAATTTAACAAAGGCAATTTTGCGGGGAATTAGAAAGATTACCAGCCTCATTCTATTCATGTCAACGGTTATATGAAATCATTCTTCTAATTATAGCAAGGACAATAATTATGTGATCACACAATTGAAAACAGAGTCATGATCATCTTGACTTTGGCAAATTAAATTCAAATTGCTGCCTGACGGCACTTGACTATTTCTTCTGGCAAGACAAAGTGACTTTTCAAAGGCGACTAAAGCACCAAATGGGACTTTTTCTTTCACCATCAGGAAGGCTACTAATTTTAGCATGTAAACTGCTTCTACAAGTTTACATAACACCCAGTCCACTATTTCAGAGCGTTCTCCTCCCTTAACTCTGCAATCTCATCTTTTTGATCTTCCATTCAGAGATACCGCTCACTTGAGTCACAACTCCATTCTGATAGCCGCTTCGGCCAAACGTGATAAAGCAAAGTGTTGACAGGCGCAAAACACTCGTCGCACCTCAAAATTTAACCCATTTTGTTTTGTTTGAACATCGAACGGGTTGATTGAACAAATCAATGCACGGGCAGAGGACAGTTGAGCCAGATAACTATGCTAAGCAGCTTCCCCTGAGAAGTGAACAGTGGAAAAGGCAAATAATCACAATCACTATGGCCATACATTGTGGAGGAAAAAAAAAAAAATACAAATTAACACACAACTGAGGGAGGAAAAGCTGCAGGGGTTGTTATTATAAAACAACCTGCAGCACACGAGAAGCTTTATCAGCAACACATTTGTCCTATGGAGTCATGTTTTGTACTATTGATTCCCCGTGCTAAAATATTATCCGCATCTACTTTTCGCATCATATTAGTGTTTACAGGGAGGCGCATCTCTTTTGTCCCCGGGGCCATCAAGCTGCGATAAGAGAACTGCTAAGTACTGGATGTCTTTATGTGCTGTCTGCACATGTGGATTATTTACAGGCTTTGGGGTTTCCTGCTGCTAAAGCCAGCTCTGGGTGTCTTACAAATCCCAGCTCAGAGCATTGCCACACAGTCGTGTTAGTACTCAGCTGGATACAACACATCACCCCAGTCCACAACAAAAGCAAACCTCTGGGCACAAATATAAATAATAATAAAAAAAAATACTAACATTATCATATGCTGTACATCACAATTGTTGAATACCAAGCAGAAATTTAATTTAAGAAGCCAAAGTATGGATGAAATAAATTAGCAGATGTATTTAACACAGGATTGGTTTTCTTGGACCGTTATTGAAGAGCTCTCTCTCGTTCTACAAATGTCTGTCTCCCGTCGCTACAGGTGGTGGAGACCTTGAACGTGGAATGATTTGAAGCAGATTGCTGCTAATTGCCAGACGATGTGCAAGCAGGTGTAACTTGATCCCTGCGGCCACGGCGAAAGGAGGAGATGGAATGAGATGCGCACGTGTTCCCACGCAGGAGCAGGCGCAGGCGGCGCCGTGTGTGTTTTGCTGTATTTACTTAACAGACACGTATCAGAAGACA
This sequence comes from Syngnathus scovelli, assembly GCF_024217435.2. Classification (NCBI taxonomy): domain Eukaryota; kingdom Metazoa; phylum Chordata; class Actinopteri; order Syngnathiformes; family Syngnathidae; genus Syngnathus; species Syngnathus scovelli. The sequence continues at coordinate 3,533,848 of NC_090857.1, read as the reverse complement.
TTATTAGGCAGGAGATGGCAGCTCGGAGACAGCCAGCAACAACACGAGTAATAGGTTAGCCCTTAATGTAGTCCGTCTCACAAGATAGCGGGCCCTCTTGCTTCCGTCTGGGGCCTCTGCGGGGTTTTCGGCAGCATGGGCCTAAATGTCAAGGTTACGTGTTTGACTTTGCCACCGATTCTACACTCACCTGTCATTCTTCACTTCTGCTCTTTCCTTTCAAAGACAAACCAGTCTTTGGTCTTTTACTTTCAGAAGATCCAGGCCGTGTTAAACAAGATTGTAGAGGATGTGCAATTCTCACTTATTCGAGTAAAAGTAGGGTCACGCGCCGCGTCCGCTCCAGTATTTCAGAAAGAATGGGACTTTTAAGTAACATGAAGTGAATCCAACTCAACTAACACAGCAGCAAATGAAAGCGTGCCCAAAGAAGGCGGTTGAGGCGGGTGGAGCCCAGGGCTTGCGAGGTCACCCTTGCCCTCACGTCCCCGGCGGGGTCAGCCCACATATGCAAGCCTGCCAGCTTCCGTTTGCTGTGTATTCTGCATTTGTTTGGATTCTCTAGCCTCGCTTAGCCAGCAGCTTAACAACAGATGGCTAAAGAAGGCCTCTATTCAGAGCGGGCTGCGGGTGAAAATCACACCAAGGAAAGTACACAAGCTGCAGACAAAACACACAGACACACCAAAAGCTAGCATATGCAAATGACATGGATTGTTGGGAGTTGCACAGGCAGCAAATATGGGAACAGTAAATAAGCTTCTCTAGCAGTAACTTTTTGTTGCCAGCAAAAAAAAAGAAGCAGGCCAAACTGTGATGAGACACTTGAAGAGACACATGGAAGTGAACACGCTGTTGTCTGATTACGCCAAACAATGAGGATGATTCAATAACCGAGCAGATCAGGCTAAAAGCATTTCCTTCCTTCACTTGCCATTATTAAATCGACTCTGCGTTTATTACAACGTCCGTGTGGCCGTTACCTCATAAACACACTCCCAAGTCTACGGTATATTGTTTCTCTTGTGAGTCGCTGTTCCGCCTCAATTACGCCTTTCAACTTCCGAGGCTCGCTATGATAAAGTGGCAGTAAAAATCATTCACATTAATACACCGTTGTGCATCTGCTGCTAAAGGTAATTAAAGAAGTAAATGACTCATAAGAATAGACATATTAGGCAACTTGGCTGCCTCGTGAAAATATGTACCATTAAGATAGCGCATTTTCTTCTTTAGCGTCATCAGCTCCAGTAGAGCTTACAGGCACTCGATGCTGATTTACTCCACTCTGGCGGAAAGTCTCTCGCGTCTCTCTTATGTCTTTCCACCTTGAGCCAAGTGCTGTGTTTAAATTTCAGCTTCAGATTTGGCTGGGAAAGGAGGGAGGTCACACAGACAAATCAGACAGATGTGTAATTTTGCAACATGGTGACAGCAGGCAGATGACCAGAAAAAGACAATTTTCTTCCTGTAGGAGATTGTCAACGCACCCTTAAAAGATTTCAAAGCGATGCCGTGCAATGGTGACATCCACAGTACACATGGTGGACGTGTTAAAAACATGCTGTGTGAAAATATAAGGAAGAAAATAGAGTTTCAGTGTTGCCTTGTTGGCGTGCATCAAGCTCAAAAGAATTAGCAATTGGAGTGGTCGAGCGTTAAAGGAGGATGGATTAAATTCATAAATAAGAAACTAAAAATAGAGATGATCGAATCATTGGAAACAATGATGAGGACAGATATCAGGTACAACTTTTTTTCTTTTTGTTCCCATGATGCCATAGGATACTCAGAGCAGACACAAAAATCCAAATCAAGAAGTTTAAGTGAGAAAGACGATAGATGCCAACTGTGTTGGACTGTCAGAAAACATGCGCTCCTCCGGATTGCATCTTTGTTGGAAGTCTTGCATCACTTGATGGGGGGGGGTGTTGCGCTTGGGAAAATGGGCACTTCCAAAAACCCAGCGTGAGACCCTGAGTACGATGAGAGGATTTTATCATGCATGGCGTGAATGCTATTGTTTAAAATGGGAGACTAACGTTGCCTTGTCGGTAGCAGACTCAACACGATACATTTGAAACTTTGGGGATATGACTGGTAAAATCCAGAAATCTTCCAATTCACTTGTGGTGAATATAAATGAATGTAGTCCATGTGGAGCCAGAGCAACCAGGAAGCAACCGAAAGGCAGAAGTTGCATTGAGAGAAAAGATTTTCCCAAAAATCACAATTGAATTGTTATGCAATATCGCAGTGACTTTTGTAGAATTGTTTTTTTAAAATAAGTACCCAATAATCATGAATTCTGCATCCAAAGGACCAGTTGGATGCCATGTGCTGCTCAGCGTTTTAACTTCTCCTGATGGAAGACCTTCCACATCATAAACGGCCGGAAAGAATTCCCACCGTGTCTACGGACTGTGTATGAATCACAGCCACGTCCAATTGGCTGTGGATTGAGTTGCAGCAGTGAGATGGCTCCCTGGGAATAGCGCTGTCTCCGTTGAAGGCATTCCAAGATGGGAAATGTGATCCTGGGCCGAAAGAAATAAAAGAAAGAGAAAAGGAGGAGGGCGGGAGGGATCTGATTGCTTCAGCCACATAGAGGAGCAATCTCCTACACGGTCTAGACATATCAATCGTCACACAAGTGTTAAAGTCTCGCAAGTAGATGATCGGACTCGTGGTGGTGGGGCAAAGTTTCGAGGTTTTAACTCATTTTGTATTTATTTATTACTCTCCTAACACTTTAGCAAGCCACAAGACTCAAGATGCCTGCCTAAAATAAAACGTAGGCGGGCCCAAGTTGTCCCAACAACAAACATTGCAGGAACCAAGGGCATGAGGGCTATAGAGATGTTGGGGTGGTGGGCGGCCAGATGACAGACTGCTGTTCAACTCCATTAGCCGCTGTGTGAGAGGGGCGCATCTCGCAGCACACGACCTGTGAAGAATCTTCGATCTCGCTCTATCTTGGAATGGGGATTGCAGCATTAATTCCACCACTGTAATCTCTCAAGCACGTCAAATTACTCTCATTAAGCAAAGGAAGAAAACTACCTCTGTAATAAGTATGTATAAAAAAAAGTATTTATTACCAATAATCGCCTTTTTAATACGAGGTAGCTTACAACAGCTTTATTTTTGCTGATTATGGTTAAAAAATGGCCAACCACAAAGGAGCACATTACAACAAAGCCAGAGAAATTGGCGCGCGTGCGTGTCGACACACAGCTCATGGAGTTTACGAGAGGAGTTGATACAGTGATTAAAGGGGAGGGGAGCGGGATACGGTGCTCGAGGGCCTTGGAAAGGACATGCCTCGCCTGCTCGTAAAAAACACACCTCTGTCTTTAAGCCGGTACCGGAATCACTCTCGCTGGGTTCACTTTGAGGTGAATCGCTAAAGAATTTACATGCTAAGTGGCACATGTCATCACCGAGAAAATGCACATCGAGTAGAGGAGTGCAACTTAACAAATAACCGACGTTCTCTGACCACAGCCTTTCAGGCTTTCCTGGCTCGTATTCTAATTTGCAATGCATATTTCAAAACGGTCAAGCCGTATTTTTTTTGGTAACATAACACTGGTGGTATAAAATAAGCTCCCTTCTATTCTTAGTATCCCTCACTGTACTAGCGTGCGCCATATTGAGTTGAGTTGAAATATGTTGTACTGTAGAAATAGAAATGATTTTCTTTATGTTAAAATGCTCAAATAAAGAGTGAAATATACACACGGCTAAAACCCTCCCCAACGCGTGAGACAAAAACACATCAAAAGGGGTAATAAAATGAATTTCCGCTGCAAAATCAATTAAAACTGGGCGTCAATGGGTCATTCATTTACTCGTTCAGAATAATTACCTGGGTGTGTTTTTTTCTTATAGTAATTTACTTCTTTATTCATCTGGGGCACTGATGTCCCTGCAAACCAAAAGAACACATTTTGTATAATTATTCAAATTAAACACAGATTCCTTAGAGAAAACGTCTGACAGACCACGACGCGGCAAAGCTAATGCGCTCCAAAAACAAACTCCCCTGAAGGTAAATGAGGGAATCTATTAGGAATCGGGCTACATACTGTCAATTCTGCATTACTTGCTCAATCAATTAATGCATGAATTAGCTTGAGGTGAATAAAAAATGAAGACTCAAATAAAATGTGAATAAAGTCGAGTGCCTGTGTACAGTACTTCTTGGCTGTGTTAGAAGGTGTGAAGTAGATTCTTGTCCCTTAAAAAAGTGTTAAAAGCAAATCTTGTTTCCCACATAATCCATCTCGCTTTGCAAGGATTTTGATTTTCAGTATTTTTTTTTGTTTTCATTCTCCAAACAGATGGTGAAAAGAACACGCTGGCCTCCTGGCCGCTGGTCAGACGTTTAAAATAGTTTGCCAGCCAAACACACACAACTGGAACGGTGTGGTCGGAAGTCAGCAAAAAGGATGCACCTGCCTGACAGAGCTTCATACATGTTCCACGTCAACGCCAGGACATGTGGTGGGAGTGGAAGCTTTACTTACAGCTGGCCCACAGACAGAAGATCAGGAAATACATCAAGTCCGTCAGCGGTCCGAGTCATATGTTCGAGGCGATTGTAAATTCATCAAGCAAAGACAAATCTTGGCATCTCACTAAATTGCACATCTAAATGGGCTCATGATAGTACCGGCGCGTTTTCTTGTTTTGTCATGGGGCACTTTGAAGTGAGCCCTCAAGAGCTCCGCAAACTGTGATAATTGATCAAGTTTCCGTGAGCACCAATTCTCTTGTCTCGCGACCTCCAAATCCCAACAGCCCTTTTTTCAATTTAACACTGGACATAACCAGGTCTCACTCATTGCGAGGCGAAGACACGTCTGAGACTTTTTGAAGCAAAGCTTCCCGATGATTAAAGAAGGAAAACGCTTTCTCTCTTTCCCGCCAGATGCAATGTGAGCTGGGCATCAATTTCCTGTGTCAACTTCCTCACCAAATCAATCCCATTTAATCCACAGCCTCAAGCTCCTATCTTGATTCCTCTCCCGAAGATAAGGACACAATTTATTGTTTTCATTGAGCATGAGTGTTAAGACAGTGAGCACCAAATTACTCGAGGATTGAGATCAATTTTGCCACAAATCGCTAATTCAATCACTCCTAAACGCCGGTTTTATTTTGAAGAGTAGAGTCTCAAAAGATCACAGTGTCAGAGTAGACTGGAGGTGTGATAGCACGTCACACCAAGAGGACAAATCCGCAGTCTTAAGCATCTGAATTCTCTCGAAGTATCGAGCAAATGGATTTGTCGGGTCACAGAGTGGCTTTGGTTGTGGGGGACAGTGGTGGGAACATTCCGAACGTTTCCTTGTCTGCTGAAAGGCAGGATTGATCAAACATGTAATCAACCCTCGCTACTGAGGAAGCTCTTAAAGCTAATTTACAAGCAAATAGATGGACAGGGTGACACCTCGAATGTATTCAAGCTTCGGCAAACAATAAAGGATTATTTATTTTGAAGGTAGTCTGACGTGTATGAGAGTTCCTAATTATTAAAAAAAAAAAATATCATCCATTCATTATCTGTACCGCTTGTCCCCACGGGGGTCACGGGCGTGCTCGAGCCTCTCCCAGACGTCATTGGTCAGTAGGCGGGGGACACCCTTAACTGGTTGCCAGCCAATCACAGGGCAGAAAAATAAATAGATGGATAAATAAATAAATAAATAAAGCAATTAATCAATCCATCCACTCATACATACATAATCAAGTCGACCCTATTCAAAGACATAGCCGACAATTTGAAAGCTTGTTGATATTCTCTACGTAGGATGAAAAGGTTGAACCAAACCTAATTTCCAGTGTGGAGAACTAAATATAGCGTTGAGTACGCGGATAACATCTTAGTAATTAAGTGTAGGTGTCACTCTGCTGGAAATCATTTGAAAAATAAACTTAGACGACTAGTTTGATGCCTTCCATATTGCCCTCCAGATATTTTACATGTTTCAATCCAAAATACCATCTTTCTGCTTCTAACTTTTCTTTTGCATGTTAATGTTTAATTGGAGCCCTTGGCTATCCATGGGCACAATCATTAGATATCCACGGAGAGAAATTGAAAAATTAATTATATTCTCCATTTTGCCTTTGTAGATGCGTTGGAAACGTCTCTGAGATGGTCGAGGGTGCATCCGGGTATTAAACTGGATTGTGATTGGATGGATTGTTTGATTGGACTGTTAAATCATTACTAAATTTTCTCAAAACTTGTCATACTCAATTTACTGAAAATGACAAGGAAATTTAGGCTTTTTTTTGTTTTCCAAAAGAATCATTTGGAAAATAAACAAAAGAAACTAACCTGCACAAAAGTGACGAAACCCTTAGCTTTTGTTTTAACATAGGAATAGCGACAATAAAAAAAACACCATGATATCTTCCCGATGGTATTCTTTGTTTAATGTGAGCCCAGAAGCACAACTGTCCACTCAATGGCTTCCAAGTCCTGTCCTCCACCTCTAATCAAGCAGAAAATGGTCATAAATATTTCTTTCTGCAAGATTTCACATTCACATTTCACACAGTGCCCCGATATTTTCCTCAAACCTCCAGGGAGCACCTAATGTAAAAAACAGTTACTTATGTTCAAGGCTCATGTTTCTTCACTTAAATGCAGACCATAGCCAGGGAGGGAGGGAGGTGGGCGAGCGGGAGAAAGAGAGGGAAGACATAAAGGTCTTATTTTCTGTGTCATTTACCAGCAAGTACTTTCACCCAGCCATCCCATTACATCTTGTGGAAAGTCGTAAACAAGTAAATAACAACAGCCATTACTGTAAAGGACATGCGCACATCGTCTTTTTCTCCTGCTGGCAAATTAAGTCAAAGTGATGTTCTTCTCGTCCATTGAAAGCGGACTTGTTTTATGTACAAAGAAACGCGATGGGATTTATGAGAACCGTTGTCTCTATTCTGCCTTAGGTATTTACGGCACCTGTCATTCAGATGATACGGCGCTAACATCCCGGTTGTTTATGACGAGGCGTCTCATCATGCTATATCACGCGGTCGTTCGGCCGCCTTCCACGTCTCGCTGCTGACTGTGCACAGCAGATGTCGTTCATCACAGGCACGTTCTGTAATGGTTGAATGACAAACTATCACGTTTACCTTGAGATGTACACAATTTGGCTGCCTATGCATATTTACTACTAGGACTACCGTATTTTCTACACTATAAGGCGCACCTGATAACCTCCAATTTTCTCAAAAGCCGACAGTGCGCCTTATAATCCAGTGCGCCTTATATATGAACCAATATGGATGAGGACTAATTTATTAAAGTAAGCTTTACGTGTTTGTGTGTTGTGTGATAAACGTTTGAGCAACGTTGAGTTATTGATATATTGTTATTGTTTTCACTATTTCGAGTGCATTAACGTTTGAGCCACGTTGAGTTATTTATTCTATGCGCCTTATAATCCGGTGCGCCTTATATATGGAGAACGTTTTAAAATGGGCCATTCATAGAAGATGCGCCTTATAATCCGGTGCGCCTTACAGTGCAGAAAATACGGTACTTTTATCATCAGTTACTGATCAGCATATATTTTACAAACACCGCTTTTGTCCACGTCGAGTAGCAATAATTATGTTCGACTCGTCTACTCGTTAATTCTAATACTTTCGGACGCAATTAAAATTCTTGTCTTTGTGAACATGGATTAAAAAGGTTTTGCAAATAATTATATTCTGATTTTTTTTATCAACATTTTGCACAAGATTTTAGTTTCATTATTTTTCCACTGGATTTTTGAGTGGCCATGGGCTAACTCGATGGTTCTGACCACGTGTTCTCGAGATTGAGTCGTTTCATCAGCAGCTGAGAACGTGGTTTGATCTCACGGACGGTAGAAAAGCGTCACGCAAACGTTTTTGCCGCGATGCAACGATGATGTCAACTGACAGTGGAATCAAAGTCCTCTGCTGATAATCACATTGAACTGCGATGCAGCAAGATGTTGAGTGGGGCTTGCCCTGCGTGTGTGCTGAGGCGCAAAACCTGCAAGCTGTGTGCAAACAATTGACAGCGTGGCATCCCCCTTCTCTTCACTTTGCTCCCCTTGGACCTGCAGCACTTTCTCTTCCACTCACAAGACTTTTGCTCTGACACAAAAAAGCAAAACAACAACCTCTAAGCCGAGAGATGATGAATAAGATATAAAAAACTCAACTTACTACAGGAATTTCACATCAGTCGGCCAGTGAAGGTGATTCCCTCTCTGCGTACGTCAACCCCCTCCCGCAGTACCTCAACACACACGAAAATCTTTTTGCTTTTATGCCAGGCCCCGAACGCTGCCTTCATCAGACAAGGATTAGGGCCGAATTAAACAAATAACGTGTTTTAAAAGAAGCCAGCCCAGCTATCAATTTCAATGGCTTACAGTATCTGGACAATTCCTTTGGGTCCATTCTATGTTAATTGGATCTACATTGCATTGGCATTGGGGTGTTAACAAGCACAGCCTATGAATATTAATTACCCTCAAGTTTTATGCATAGGAAAGACTTCACTGATACATATTAATTCTGTGAAGTTTTCAAAGTAGTGCTCTCATTAAAAATGAATAGGCCCTGCGCCTCTGTTTTTTTAAGTCTCTCAAGTGGCGGTCCTTAAAGGACGCCCCGCTCTAAAACGGGTATTGTTACACAACTAAATGGGTGAAAGGACAGGTTTGGGGTAAACAGTGTTTTGACAATAAAATACTATTTTTTAAGTTGTGCAGTATTTGCCATTTTCACTAAATCGGGCAAGTTGTCAGAGGTCCAGTCTCAAGCAAAAAACATGGTCAAC